>NC_091163.1:44175404-44475404 GCF_040958095.1 Procambarus clarkii
TACGATACGTGAGTCTGTTAAGGACAATGTGTTCAAGCACTTTACAAACACACGATGTTAGAGATATGGGCCTATAATTATCTGAGTGTGGTTTGGGGATATGAACAATAACACTCTTTGTCCAAGCATCAGGTAATACTCCTTCACTTAACCATTAAGCTGCACAACACGTCATATGATGTTTTGAGTAACTTACGCAAAAGTGCGCATCACATCATATGACGTGATGAAGTACCAAGTAAGATTTGAATAGCCAGCGGGGTAGGGGGAGGGGCTCCCCATACACTGCCCAGAGGCTATAGTAAACAGCCGCCATTTTGAAAAGAATCCAGCTCCACCACCAACGCGTAGGAAGCCTCAGCTACCCAGCAGTCACCATGGTGAGTGCACAGCCAAACGCCTCTCGAGCACGCATCACTCAATCACTTACTCAAGTAAAATAACTAGTGAATTATTTTCTGATGGTGAGGAATGTGGTATTGATGACTCTGACATTGATAAGCACTACACACAATTGACCGATGATAGTAGCACAGAGAGTGAATTTGAGATACAGTCTCCTCCCATTGCAGGGCCTACACGCTCACCAGTGCCTCCTCACCCAGTGTCTACTGTAATTCGTGCACAACCACACAGTTCTTGTACTTATTTAGAGTCAGAGGAAGGTGACTCTTTTTCTGGTTTTAATGAGGTGGATTCAGAGCATAGTATTACCATGCCTGTCGCTAGTGCCAGTGGTGTTACCAAGCGAGATTTTGTCGTGTCAGCAGCATCTCACCCAGCCAAGCGCCGCCGCATGGCACCACATGAGGAACCAAGACCCTCATGTTCACGTGATATTACCTCATGTTCACATAGCACCCGTACTTTGTGTAGACGGGGTTCAGCTCCTGGTACATGGTGTGCAACGATTCCTCGCCGTAGTGCCGGTGTTTTGTCTCGCCCGGACACCAGGTGTACTTGTGTGGAGTGATGGTATTACAAACCTTTTCCCTGATACTGGTGAGGACATATGTGAAATAGACTATTTTACAGCATTTAATGATGAGACGCTCATGAAATATATTGTACACGAAACGAACCTTCATGCAGGCCATCTCATCGGAAAAAATATAACAATTTTCACGATTACAGCATTGGAAAAACACTACTGTAGGTGAAATATATGTATTTTTGGCACTATGTATGTTGATGAAACATTGTGTAAAACATATTATCTTAGATTATTGGAGCAAAGACCAGACTGTTCCAACACCTTTGTTCGGGAAATATATGTCCCAAGACAGGTTTCAGATACTCCTCAGGTGTCTTCATTTTGCAAGTAATGAAAACCAGACAGACGTTGATAGACTTTGGAGAGTCAGGCATATTATGAATGAAGTGATTGGAAAGCACAGATATTTCAACGTACCAGCACAGAAGCTGGTGATTGACGAATCCCTTGTGCTTTTCAAAGAACATGTTGGGTTCAAGCAGTATATTCCCTCCAAACGCAACAGATTTGGATTCAAATTCGTTGTTCTTTGTGACTGTGAAACAGGATACGTGTTACACATGATTCTGTATTCTATTAGCAATGTAGACATTCCCGGTAACGACCAACATGGTTTCTCAGGTAGTGTGGTAAAGTCACTGATGGCACCATGGATGAACAAGGGCCACATTTTATACACAGATAACTACTATACAAGTCCCTTGCTAGCTAAGTTCTTGATTGAAAATAGAACTGGAGTGTGTGGCACAGTAAAGCCAAGAAAACGAGAAATGCCAGTGTTTGACAATAATCTTGAAGTTGGTGACTGCCAGCTAAGAAAAAGTGATCAAATACTCTCAGTTAGGTGGAAAGACGAGAGAAGTGAACTTGCTGACAACCGTTCATGATGGTACAATGGTGAACAGTGGCAAGGTGAACCGAGTAACAAAACAACCAGTATATAAGCCAGATTGTCTTCTTGACTATAATATCAACATGCGTTTGGTTGATAAACGTGACATGATGGTGGGTGCTGTCGAGTGTGTTAGGAAAACATTGAAGTGGATGAGAAAAGTGTTTTTCCATCTGGTTGACGTAAGCATGCTGAACAGCTACAATATGTATCTGGTGAAAACTGGACGTAAACCAAGTTTCCGTTCGTTTGGTTTTACACTTGTGACAAAGTTACTAACAAAGTTTGGCAAAGAAATTCCTGGCATACAAAGACCCCATCATGAACCCAGTGTTGCAACATGCTGCTACACCCAGGCTCACTTACACGGAGGCCTTTTAACCACACAGACTAAAACATTTGCCACCAGCTGGAAAGCGTGCATATAGGCCAACGTGATTGCATAGTTTGTGGAACAAAAAAAAAAAAAAAAGAGAGACCACAGAATTGTAAACTAGTGCAAATATGGTGTGAAGTGTGTGCAGTCCCGTTGTGCGCTGTCAACTGCTTCAACGACTATCCCTATCTCCAAGACTTCTAAATGTACAATGATGTTGCAAAAACCTGTAAATAGTGAGTGGATGTGTGTAAATATAATAATGAAAAATGTGAATACATACATGGCGTAATTGAAAACATTTGTGTGTGCATTATTGTGACACTATTAATCAGGTGTATACATAATGTATGCAAGTTGCATTATAATTCAACATCAAGTAATATTATATGCAACACAATAAGTGAAAAAGTAGACTTGAGTATAGTCTTTACTTAGCCAGGTCTCTGTTAAAATAATATATGATAGTTTAGTACCTAATGCTGTGAGTAGTGCATTTATATCATCAAATTTTTTACCAAGTGATCTGACATTTTGGTTGAAAACTGATAGGCAAGTGTTATTTTGGAGTTTTTTTTTTTTTTGGCAAAGTTTGCTGTGTAATAGCTGCAATAGTGATGATCAATATGGTGGTTATTGTAGATGTGTGAGAGCAGATTTAGTTGAGGATCAATATCAGCTTGCATGTAGATGCAATGGAGTCAAGATACAATAAGGCAAGCAATTACACAACAGTAAAATACTATATCTGCTGTAAATATCAAATAACTATAACAAAAACACACACAAAATACCAGCGTTGAATGTAATGAAACGCCATTTTCTGGGTGAGACCCGGAGGCTCCCCGGAGCTTTACCGGCTGATATGCTAATGTCAGACTTTGGCATCAGTCATGTGTATGGAGTTCTAGGGCCTACCGGGGACCACGAGCCAGAACCTGGCCCTCTCAGAGAGGCAAGGGGAGCAATGGCCTATAGAAACCCCCGTGTGGTTGGAAGCATTCTATGTCTGCCATCGACCGGGTCAAGCATCCAGAAAGGTAAGCATTCCAAAACAAACCCCTATTCTGGTGAAAATTGCTACCTAAGCCGAACTAGTGGATAGAACTCTTCAACAGAAAACAAGGAAACTAGTATGACGTCATACGTCACCGCGCCGCTGTCTGCGCAGCTCCCCCCTCCCCGGGAGGGGGAAGGGGGAGCCCCAGACCTCCCACGCCGGCTATCCACCCATCAGTTCTGAGGCTGGATGTCAAAACACGCGAAAAACGCCGACTGGAGGGAGGGAGGGTTGCCGGGGAGCCTCCGGGTCTCACCCAGAAAATGGCGTTTCATTACATTCAACGCTGGTTTTCTGGGGGGAGCCCCGTCGGCTCCCCGGAGCTAACTACCCACAGAGGAAGGTCAAAGGGACAAAACCGGGAGGCGGACACCACGCACCCCCCAAGGAGGCGAGACAACCGGCAGCAAACGCCAACCCAAGGCGCCACAGCCCCGAAAATCCCGGGAACAACACAAGAACCACGAGCAGCAAGGCCCCTGCACGAACACCAAAAATCCAAGCCCGAAAGACTGCAAGGCCACGTCGCGCAGACGGCAGCGAGAGCAGCGAAGCCACGAACGCCACAGGCATGAGGGAAGAACACAGGCAGCTTAGCCGCAAGAACACGGCTGACCACCCGGGACACCATCACCCGCGAACCGGGAAGAACAGAACCGGATCAACGCAAAACGCGCTCCGGACCCAAACGCCGTGGCACGCAAACAACAGCGGAGGGCCGCCACTGAACACAAAAACGACACACCCCCAGCCCGACCAACGAAGCACCAACAAACCCTGGACCCCTCCAGAATGCAGCAGCCCCACCCCGCGCCAGAAAAGATGGAGACTGCTGCAATCAAACAACCAAAACGCTAAAACCGAAGGAGCAAGAAAGCTCAGCGAACCGACCCCCAGAGGCAAAGGCCCAAAGGAAAGAGCCGACGAAAAAACACACCGGAACCGAAGGGGCACTACCAATTGAGGAGAAGACAGAGCACGCTGACCAGAGACCAGGATGGTGCAAGCGGCGCACGAACAGGCCGGAGGTGAAACGACGCACAAGACAGCTGACTAACGGTGCAGAAGCAACACCAAGACCGAAAGCAAGCTGAAGCGGCTCCGCCTGCGCCGCACGAAAAGAGGCGACAGTACAGTATCCACTCAATTTAACGGCCTCTTTTATACCGATCTGCCGGTATTAACGACCGGTTTGGGAGCCCAGTATCTAGAGCCTGCTATACCGGTCTGCAGTCGATATTACCGACAGTCGGTATTGGGTTTGTTGTGGCATCAGCGTCCCCTCACATGGCGACCAGGCCGCCACCGACCTGGATCGTCCAGAGTCATATATTACATCTTAATTTTCTTTTAAAATGATTCACTTTAATGAAGAAAATTGTAAATTATTATTAATAAAATATTTTGAAACAGTTTTTATTAAGCAAAAGTCTTTGTTTTCTTATTAAATACCTTTTATAGTATGTATAGGCACTAGGTATTTTTTTTCCCACGGACCTAGTATGTACTCCGCCGGGCCATGTGTTCCCATTGTTTACTGTGAACTCGCGCGGCTAGCTTCAGTTGTGAAGGATATTACTGTACTGTAATTGTGATCTTTTTAATTTACAAAATGCCAAAAGTTACCCAAAGGAAGCGCCTGACGGTTGCACAGAAGCTGGAGTTAATTAAGAAACTTGATAAAGGATATTCTCATGCACGAGCAGCAGCAGAGTTTACCATCGGGAAAAGTACAGTAAGTGACATCAAGAAACAGAAGGATACTCTATTAAAATATGTGAGCACAACAGAGTGTGCTACTTCTGGTGCTGCATGTTCGAGAAAAACAGTAAAGTCTGGTCAGTATCCACAATTGGATGCTGCAGTGTATAAGTGGTTTATTCAGCACCGCACAATTGGCATGGCAATAAGATTTGAAGAGCTTAAAGTTGCAGCAAGTAAACTTGCCATTCAATTAGGTATAAAAGATTTCAGTGCAAGTGATGGGTGGGTTGGAAGATTTAAGGCTCGGCATAACATTTCAAACACCAAAAAAATTTCTGGTGAGGCGTCAAGTGCTGATCCCACTAATGTTGATTCATTCAAGGCTAAATTAAACGAGTACATTGTCAGTAATAATTTAAGCAAATATCAAGTATATAATGCTGACGAGACTGGGTTTATGTGGCGAGCTGTACCAAGTACATCCTTAACCAGTAGGATGCAGGAAAATATTCCTGGACGAAAGATAAGCAAGGAACGACTCTCAGTGTTGCTCTGTGCTAATGCTGATGCCTCTCACAGGACAAAATGTGCCGTGGTAGGCAAGTCTAAAAATCCTCGAGCCTTAAAAAATATAATGCAGGCATTACCTGTAATATATTACAATTCTAAGAAATCATGGTTTAATCAAATAATATTTACGGACTGGTTTGAAAACCACTTTTGCAAAGAAGTCAGAGAATTCCAGATCAACAAATGTGGAATAAAGGCCAGTGAGGTTAAGGCATTGTTGCTGCTAGATAATGCCCCTGCTCATCCCATTAGCAAGTTAATTTCAAGGGATGGCAGAATAAAATGCATGGCACTTCCACCAAACACAACATCCTTGATCCAGCCCATGGACCAAGGTGTTATCCTTGCTGCTAAACGTATGTACCAAACAGCAATGCTTGAAGATGTTTTAGTTGTTTTACCTAGCGAGGAAGATGAATTGACAGGAAAGGATACAAGGGCTCAAAGAACACTAGAAAATTTAAAAAACCAGCGTTGAATGTAATGAAACGCCATTTTCTGGGTGAGCCCCGGAGGCTCCCTGGAGCTTATCGGGCTAATGTATGTTATGTTAGACCGGGACATTAGCTAAGGAGTTCAGACCTACCAGGGACCAGCGCCAGAACCTGGCCCCTTCAGAGAGGTTTCAGGGAGCAATGGCCCTGGAAAACCCCATATGGTTGGGGGTTTTCCTTATCTGCCATCGACCGGGATTAGGCACCCAGAAAGTAGGCGTAACAAAACAAACCCCACATGGTAAGAAACTACAACAAAAACCGAACAGAGAGGTAGAAAACTCCCTACAATCCCAAGGAAACAAGCAAACAAGCAAACATCACACTTTACTGCCGCGCCGATCGTCCGCGCAGCCCTCCCCACCCCGGGAGGGGGAGGGGGGAGCCCCGGACCTACCGCGCCGGCTGCCAAGCTCCAGTTCGGAAGCTAAGCTTCAACCAACGCGAAAAAACCGCCGACCGGTGGGAGGGAGGGTTTCCAGGGAGCCTCCGGGGCTCACCCAGAAAATGGCGTTTCATTACATTCAACGCTGGTTTTCTGTGGGGAGCCCCTACGGCTTCCTGGAGCTTCATACCCAAAGAGAAGGAAAAGAAAGGGCTAACCCGGGAGGCGGCCGCCACAAACTCTGCAACGCAAAGCCAAGACAACCGGTCGCAAACCTGCGACCCAAGGCAACAAGAACGCCCAAGAACAGACGCACATATGGATGGGCGGCCAAAAACCTGTGCGACCCCCAAATCCCTGCGCCCGAAACGAGCCCGAGACGTCACCAACACAGCAGCAAATGCTGCAAACGTCTGAACAGCACGGGCGCAAAGACAGACCGCAGGAAGAAGGAAAACACTGCGGACGACCTGGGAGACCCGAGCCCTGAAAACAGGGAACGAAGGAACCGGATCAACCACAGCGCATCCCCAGGCACGGTACGCCGACAACAGCAAAAAGCACAACCGGACAACACAGGACGCACCCCCCGGCCAAACCAAACAAGTACCAATACCCCAAGAACCCCTCCGGAAAGCAGCCGTCTCGACCGTCGCCAGGACAGAGAAAGGCTGCACACCAATAAAGCTACCACCAGTACCAAAGAGGAGGAAACAAACCGAAGGGGCTACCACAAACTGAGGGGAAGAGAAGAAGGCACCCTGAACAAGGACCAGGATGGCTCAGGTGACTCATGAGCAGGCCGGAGGGGAAACAAAACGCGAGAAAACGTAATAAACGTCATACTGTCTCCAAGACGAAGCTCGCAGGTGGGACACCGTCAACAAAGCCACCTGAACACCATAGAGATGGTGATACCTGCGTCAAAATACCAGACGCGAAGTGCCAAAGAGAAGGCCGAACCAGTCACGAACAGGACCGATTTGGCTTGCTGAAAGAGGCGAAGCCTCAGGAAAAACGTCCCGGGAACGGACACCTATCAAGCAGCGTCTGAAAAGAAGGCCGGGCCGGCCACCATGGAACCATAAGGACTGTTCTCGTGGGAATGGGCTGCAACCGAGCCAGAACCCGAAGCAACAGCTGGACCGGGAGAAGAGGGACAGGTACCCCCCACCTCGACCAGGCCTGCCGAAAGCCTCCACCGTGAAGTCCTCGCAGGTGGGAAGGGCGCCACAAAACGGGCGACGCCTAGACCACGCCGACCCGAAGACGTCCATGGCCAGGAGTCCATAAGCCCAACAGAGCCAACAAAACGAATCGGCGACGACTGGCCAACCCACGAAGAGGAATGAACCGAGACAGCTGTCCACCAGAACGCAGGACACACCCTGGACACGAACCACATGGTTAACCAAACCCCCTGCGGTTCCGGCAAGAACCACCAGAGAACAGTCCAAACAGAGCTGAATGGTAGAGTACCTAGTGACCCAAATCCTCCGAAGCGCAAACCAGACAGCCATGAACACCTGAACCGGGCTGTGAGCCCGGGCTGTGACAGACTCCATCAACCTCGGCCGACCTGGTGAGCACTGGTCACAAAGCCCCAGCCGAGAGACGACCCGTCCGTGAACACATCGAGCGAAGGCTCGGGGAGGTGCCAAGGCACGGAACCCCGAAAACCCCAAAGAGGAAGCTGGTGACGCAGCACCAACACCAGATCCCCAGAGGAACCCAAGGAATGCAAGAGGCGGAAGGGGAGTCTCCGTAGGAACCAACCGACGCCGGAGCCAAACCCGACTCCGTGGGCAGACAAGCACGCCGAAGTGCAGACTCCCGCACAACCGCCCAAGCAACCGCTGAGCAACCCGGGACCCCCCCTGAACAGCCAAAGGCGGGACCACAGCCGCAGTAACACTTCTGGAGGGAAGACAATGAGGGGCCCAAGAGCCTGAGACAAGGCCCAGGTCCGAACCCGGGACGGAAACAGAAGGTAAAACCTCCAGATCACCAGGAAACCAAACCCAGCGATCTGGAAAGAACCATCCCCTGGCGAGCAGACAAGCGGACTGACTGGGAGCCCACTCCAGCCAGTCGTCGAGGTAGGCCAGACACCGAATCTCAGACGCAGACAGGGCACTAAGATCCGGTAAAGATGCAAAGAGTATACAAAGTGCCCTTTACAAAATAGGGAAGGCAATAAAAACAGCAAACCTGAAGCCCCACCACCAAAGCATTATATGACAATCATATGAAGACATATTATGACATATGACAATCATTATATGACAATATGACAAATATAATCAAAGCATTATATGACAAAGAGTGCTGGGAAGACGGGACACCACGAGAGTAGCTCACATCCTGTAACTACACTTAGGTAAGTACACATAGGTAATTACCAACCGTGCTAGCCCCAGAAAAACTGGAGAGGAACGTGCCAAGAAGTGACCTGGAGGTCCAGGTCCACCATCCATGCACCAGGCCCTAACAGAATCCGAACAGGAGACAACAGTCCTCCGAGGAGGGCAGAGGATCCAGGGCGCAGACTGAAGTAGTCCAGAAGAACTGCAGACTGGAAAAGCTCATGACTGCAAAGAGCAGACGGGAAGCCCAGAAGGATGGGGCGGATCGACCACGCCCCACGCACCCACGAAGAGGAAATGACGAAGCGCAGGGGAAGAAGCCCACCCCGCCAGCTCTGAACCCCCCCCCCCAAGGGGGAGAAGCCGTCCTCCGACGCCAGCAGAGGCCGGAAGACAACCCAAAGCGCCCACCAACAGCGGGACCAAGCGAGAGGCAACAGAGCAAGCTGCTCCCCCAGCGCCCAGTCAACAGAGAAGGGAACAGAACCCCTTCAGAAAGAAAAAGTACACTACCGAAGTCATGAGGAGACAACGGGAATGAAACCACACTTCGCTGGAAGATGAAGTGAGGGGAGACCTGATCACCACATTCAAGACACCCAAGGGAATCGACAGGGGTGATAAGGACAGGCTATGTAACACAAGGGACACACGCACTAGGGGACACAGGTGGAAACTGAGTACCCAAAAGAGCCACAGATTATTATTTTTTTTTTTTTTTTTTTTTTTTTTTTTGTGTGTCAGAATGGGAACGGGAAAGCACTAGGAAGTAATGTGGCGACTCCTCACACAAGTAACGAGGCTGACCCCCATACAATGTCACATGTAGACATGACAGCCCAAGAGGCACAGGATCCGATACACCTACTACACTACACGATAGACAGAAGAAAAAGAGGTGATATGATCACTACATACAAAATAGTTACAGGAATTGATAAAATCGACAGGGAAGACTTCCTGAGACCTGGAATTTCAAGAACAAGAGGTCATAGATTTAAACTAGCTAAACACAGATGCCGAAGAAATATAAGAAAATTCACCTTCGCAAATAGAGTGGTAGACGGTTGGAACAAGTTAAGTGAGAAGGTGGTGGAGGCCAAGACCGTCAGTAGTTTCAAAGCGTTATATGACAAAGAGTGCTGGGAAGACGGGACACCACGAGCGTAGCTCTCATCCTGTAACTACACTTAGGTAATTACACTTAGGTAATTACCTGTTGATGGACGGTTGAGAGGCAGGACCAAGGAGCCAGAGCTCAACCCCCACAAGCACAACTAGGTGAGGACATATATTGTAAAAGCACAAGCCGCCGACTAGTGGCAGAGAGCACTACACCGGCCAGGCAAAAGGCACAAAACTGCATCAAAAGGCCCACCTCGACAGCAAAACCACAAAGTCCCAGCACAACCACAACATGTGCCAAGACCCAAAAAGCTCAGTCTGCAAGCCAGGAAGACCCCGGAACCCCAAAAGGCAGAACCGGGTCACACGAGGAAACAAAGTCCCCTGAACCCACAAAAGGGGGCCCAAGAGGAAGAAACCTCCAGAACGAAACCAAGGAACCCAAAGGAACCCAGAATCAAACCAGGGGGAGCCCAAACCACCACATTTGCCGGCGGAGAACACCACTAAAAGGCAAAGCACAGACCCCAGCAGAACGCCCTGGGAAAACGGTCCCAAAAGACCGAAAACCGAGGGGCAAGGTGTGGGAGCAAGCATAGCAGCCAGGGGCACTGAGCCTAAACCCATAGGCTCAGACCCAAAATCAACACCCAAACGTTCCCAGAGGAACAGGCAACGGCAAGAAAACACCAGAAAAACAAAGAAACGACAACAGGAGAACAAAAACCCTGAAAATTTTTTGAAAACTCACCAGAGACGCTCGCTCGCACACCCAGACGCATGTAAACAAACCGCAACGCCGCCCTGGTGGCCACGCCGTGAAACCGGCAGACGAAAATGGCCGCCAGCAGGGGCTGTGACTGACGCTAAATACACAAAAACACGCCAGCAAATGTGGGAAGCTAGCAGACTGGAAGGGCGAAAAACGCCACCCAACAGCAGAAAAACCCCTGAAGGGGCAAAACCGCCCCAGAACTGCTAGCAGGCAACCCCCACAGCCCCGGGAACCAACAACAGAGGCCCCGGGGCAGAGCCGTCCTCCAAGCCCTCCGCCCTTAAAGAAAAGCAAGAGCTTATGGGAAAGGCAACAAGAAAGGGCCGCTGGTAAGACCCAGAAGCCTTGGCAGGAGGCACAGGCTCAAACCTCCGTCCCCCACCCGAACGGGGCAGCCCCCGAAAACCGCCCGAGTCTCTGCCGCAACTAAACCCCGCCCCGACCCCGAAACCCGCAGACGGTCCGGAGCCGGGAACATGGAGAGAAAGGGGGCGAGCAGCACCTAACCAAACGGGGCGGCCACGGGGCATTCGAGAGGGAAACCAACCTAGCATGTTGCAGCAACCTAACCTAGCTTGCAACATGGATGCCGCCGTACTCTGAACAGTAATAACATCAGGAGAGTACTGAAGAACAAGCAGAGAATCACTCGCAAGACTCCGGGTCAAGGTGTCAGTGACCCAACAGGCAGCATGACGGAGGTAAAATTGGCGACTGTCACCCGGAGACAAGGGAACAGCAACCAACGATCCCGTACAAGACGGGTTGGAACCCGGAAGACACATTCAATGGTCCCCCGAGCCCAGACAGGGGTTTCCAGGGCCCGTAGGGTAACAACTACGGGAAGCCCGGGCAAGGTGTTGCTAACCGGTTAAGAAACCCAAACATAACAAGAGGGTAGATTATAGCACTGAAAACCCCTGAGACGTGTACAAGCATGGGGGCCTAGCAGAGGGCCGCCAAACACTACCAGTGGAACTATAACCACCTTAGGCAGACCCCCACCAGGCAAGAAAATGAAAAACAAAAGAAAAACTCCGCAAAAGTACACCGTCTCCAGAGGCAACAGAAACCGGCCGCCGCTTAGGTGGCAGGCTGCGCAACACCTTGACGCCCTAACCAGCACAATACCAATCCCTACCCAGGGCCAAACAAGGGCCCCAAGCCCCAGCTGGCCCCAAGGGCGAGGCAAATGCCGAGCAGCAAGAACCTCTACGGGAATGGTTCCCGAACGCCCCAGGGAAGATAACCCTGTTACGCAAGGGCAGTACTCACAGGGCGCTTAGGGAAGGCAGCCACTAAGCACATGCAGCCCCGGCACTGATGAAGTACTCCTGGCCACCGCACACCACAACACACGGCAGTGAACGCCACACAAGGCAAACACCGCCTAGGAAACTGAGGCCAGAGAAGCGTCAATCCCGGTTGACATTAGCGAACGAACTGGAGCTTGGCAGCCGGCGCGGTAGGTCCGGGGCTCCCCCCTCCCCCTCCCGGGGTGGGGAGGGCTGCGCGGACGATCGGCGCGGCAGTAAAGTGTGATGTTTGCTTGTTTGCTTGTTTCCTTGGGATTGTAGGGAGTTTTCTACCTCTCTGTTCGGTTTTTGTTGTAGTTTCTTACCATGTGGGGTTTGTTTTGTTACGCCTACCTTTCTGGGTGCCTAACCCCGGTCGATGGCAGATAAGGAAAACCCCCAACCATATGGGGTTTTCCAGGGCCATTGCTCCCTGAAACCTCTCTGAAGGGGCCAGGTTCTGGCACTGGTCCCTGGTAGGTCTGAACTCCTTAGCTAATGTCCCGGTCTAACATAACATACATTAGCCCGATAAGCTCCAGGGAGCCGTAGGGGCTCCCCACAGAAAAGTACACAATCAGGGAAGCAATATTCCACTGGGCTAGGCTTTGGAATAAAGTGAAAGAAACCACACTAACAAATTCATGGAAGAAACTGTTAACAGAGAGGCCTAGATGTGAAGCAGCAGTATCTGATAGTGAATTCGAAGGTTTTGAAAATGAAGCCAATGATTTTGAAGGGTTTGAAGAAACGATCCGAACAATGTTGCTCCAAGCTGGTCAGGGTGTACAAGTGAATGATATCAATGAATGGTTAGAAAATGATTACGATCCTGGTTATGAATTGTTAACTGAAGAACAGATTGCGCAAAGTGTTCTCGGAAATGACTCTGATGATGACTCGGACGATGTTGGTGAGGCTCTGCCTAGAGGTGTCGGATATCAGAAAAGATTGGAACAAGTTAAGGAACTCATTGAATATTCAATAAAAAGTAAACATGAGGTTATTGGAAATTTTTATGTACACCTTACAGCCTTAAAGCAATGTCTCAAAACATTAGCCAGAGAAAATCAGATTCAGACAAAAATAGATAAATTCATGATTTCAACGGTTCGTGAAAAATCTTCGTCGACAAGCCATGCTGCACCCGTTGATGCTGAATTACCATCGACAAGTCGTGGAACATCCGCCAGCAATGAATGCTCTACAAGCCATGCTGCACCCGTCGATGCTGAATTACCATCGACAAGTCGTGGAACATCCGCCAGCAATGAATGCTCTACAAGCCATGTTGCACCCGCCGATGCTGAATTCCCACCAACAAGTCGTGACAAGTCATCCACTAACGATATAAAATATGATTGAAAGGCATATAAATTAGTGTAAAAAGTGTTGATAGAGTACAGTATTGTAAGTGTTAATGATTAATTAAGCCTAGACAAAAAGATACTGTACAGTGTAAATATACAGTAGAAATAATTGTCAATAGTGAAGTAGAATTAGAACTCATGTGAATTAGTAGTAAGGCTAGCTGTTGTGTGAAGTGAGTGCCTGAAAATAAGTGTACATACAGTATGTACCCTGTATACAATATAAACAATATAAAACAAGCGCTGCAGAGGATGACGTAATCAAAACAGCTTCGTAATCTTCAGCTTCATTAAAAGTAAGTCAATTTACCAATTTTATTATAGTATTACAAGATATTAATTGTTTTTTTTCAACAAAAGCTACATATTAGTCTCTGCAAATGTATATTCTATCGTCAGCAGAGAAAAGGTGAGCTCAAAATATTTCGTCTTGGCTAGCTCTCAGTGACAAGGCTCGATCGCCATTGTTATGGCATGGCCGCCACAGCGTGTGTTGTAACATTAAAAGTAAGTCAATTTACCAATTTTATTATAGTATTACAAGATATTAATTGTTTTTTTTTCAACAAAAGCTACATATTAGTCTCTGCAAATGTATATTCTATCGTCAGCAGAGAAAAGGTGAGCTCAAAATATTTCGTCTTGGCTAGCTCTCAGTGACAAGGCTCGATCGCCATTGTTATGGCATGGCCGCCACAGCCTGTGTCGTAACATTAAAAATACATTACCTGCACTGTTCAGGGTAAATCAAAACACATCTCTAAAATTTTATTAAGACAATATTAACTCACTGATTGATACATGAAATATTTTTCAATACAAAGGAATGAATCAATTTTTTCCCACCCATCTGGACTTGATCAGAGCGTGTTCACACATCATCCATGCAGCAGCCAGCAACTGGCTTAATCGTCGGCCGTGCACTAAATTGGAATGCAATTACACAATGAACTTTATTTAATTTTAGTTATACAGTATAAAATATATCCTACCTGAATGTTACTTGAAAAATTACCCGACCCGACTTAACTTCGGAAATAACGGAGCTCCGGAAATAACGACTAGGGTACAGCCCCATATAGGCCGTTAAATTGAGTGGATACTGTATTCCGATTCAAATTTTCCGAGGAAATACTGCTCGTATTCCGAAAAACTCGTAAACGGAGACGCTCGTATTCCGATGTACCACTGTAGTTCACTTAGGTCTTGCTAGATGTCACTACGCTTTTAGTTTGGCCAATCAGAGAGCAAGGTAACATTTTTCATCTTACAGCTGTAGCCAATCACGACGCTGCCATATCAGAGCTTATCCGTGACCACTTGCGACATATTTACGTCAAATTATCTTATAAAATTAGTATATTTTGAAGTAAAACAATGTTTTTTTCAACTTGTACAGTCAGCACCGACATTGTAGTATACAAATATGTTACATTTTTTGTTTACCTACATATTTCTAAGAGATAGTGTATAGCTCTCCTTCTCGCTCCCAAGACTTGAGGAGTGATGGTATCTATTTACGTATATATTTACCTAAATTTACCCAAGGGCCACTAACTATCTAGTGGCCTCGACGATGACAAAAAGCCCGGGGCTTGTTAAGTCCCGCTAATTGTCCTAATGATATCTTCTAGCTGGATTTTGGCAGGTACGGCTTCAGCGGGTAGGTGGTTCCATGGGTTTTAACCATCTGGGTAAAAAAACATCTTTTTTCAGTCTTACTTGGGAGGACATACTCTCCAACACTATATATGTGATTGCCCTGTTACAGTATCAGTGACTTCATACCAGATGATATGAAGCACTTTGAGCTCTGTAATTACTTCATACACTCAGGAATATTGGAAGATATACTTTTGCTGTACCCAGATTTTGTCAGTGGGAGCTAATAGATCAGCCTTAAGTATTTTGTTTTCTCCTGATTCCATGTATGACTGGCCGTCCTGTGAGGTGAGGATGTTGGATGAATTTGTAGCTGGTTTTTTATCTAGACTATTTATTATTATTATTTATTAATATATATATAAGAAGGTACATTGGGATTGTGAGGCTACATAGCATAGTGATTACATTCTTGTAAAGCCACTAGTACGTGCAGCGTTTTGGGCAGGTCCTTAATCTAACGTAAATGCTAGCAAAATTTATAAAAATGATAACAGGTAATGTTATCTGTTAGTCAGGTAAGAAAACAAAGAAAAAAAGTTGAGAGAAATTAGAAAGTATATTAAAGCACATAGGTAGCTCAAATTGATTGCATTGACAGCTTGAATGATAGTTTAACAAAAATTACAAGGCACAATACACCATATTGCTAGCACTGAAAAGAAGACAGCAATGATCACAAAGGTAATATTGTTTGGATTAAGTACATAAAGATTGGGAGATTGGGTAACACTAGATACAGACCAAATTTAAAGCACAGTGTAGGAAACTATGAAGATGAAATTAGGTACTTTTTGGTTTTGTTTTTGAATGAGGTAAAAGTCTGACAGCTTTTCAATTCATTAGGGAGTGAGTTCCATAGACTAGGTCCCTTTATTTGCACAGAGTGTTTACACAGATTAAGTTTGACTCTGGGGATATCAAGGAGATATTTATTTCTGGTGTGGTGATAATGGGTCCTATTACACCCGTCCAGGGAGAGTTTCAGAGAATGGACTATATGGTCCTTCATACAGAATAGGGAAGCAGCACATTGCTGTGTATGCCTAAGCATGTTAAAAAAAATACATTGTTTGAGAGGAGTCTTGTAGAAACTAGTAAGAGAACTGTAGTTATAATATAATGTTTCCATGATTCAGTGCTTACCTCTTGTGAAAATCGTGAAGTTATTGTTTAGTCAGAGTTGATTTGTTTTTTGTATTGAGGCAGGTATTTTCTCCCCTGATTCCATGTATGACTAACCATCCTGTGAGATGGGAGTATTAGATGAACTTATAGCAAGTTTTTTATCTACACTGTGTAATCTTCCATATAGAATAGGGTAGCAGCACATTGCTATGTATACCTAAGCTTCTTAATACAAAAATATCAGTAATAAAGATTCTAAATTATAATTTGTGTTATTACCAATATTATCCTTATTAAATCATGTTAACCATGGATCATTAAGATCTCATGTTGATATGTAATACAGTAGTCATATTTCTTTTGAATCATTCATTAAATTATGCATTATGTCTCAATTTTTCACTTCTTTGGATATACTGTACTGTATAGTACAAAAAGATAGAATAACAATAAACCAGTAATATTTCTTTCAATATATTTTTTATTTAAATAACTGCATCAATATTTTTACAGCTGACAGGATTTGTTTCTCACAGGTGCATTATTTGTTTAAAAAATTAGGTTTATTGCTACACACAATGGTGCTACATAGCCTTCCCAGCTTGGTGCCTTCTTTTGATAATTACTTACTGATTGTTACACAGCCAAATTGTGTAACAGGAAGAGGTCTTGGACACAAATTTGTTCAATGCTAAATGTAGAGGAATCAGCTGAGCATTCCTCAAATAAAATAGGCTGCCTCAGCTTATAAGATAAATAAAATAAGCATTCTCCAAATAAGTAGCTGCCTCACCTCACTGCCTTAATGCTACATAGCCTTTCCAGCATGGTGCCTTCTTTTGATAATTACTGGTTCCACACACCCAAATTGTGTAACAGGAAGAGGTCTTGAACCCCTACTTCCCTCTCTCTTTTTTTTATTACCAATATTATCTGTACCTCTCTCAACCAGTTTAAGATAAAAACTAAGCACTACCTAATAAATCCCCTGTAACCTACCTTACCCCTATATTGTCAACCCATGTCTGTTATTTTTAAACAATGCTGTTTGTTGACCTAATTGTATTTTTGCTGTTTTTCTGCCATGTTCCCCCTTATTTATTTTTATTTTTCTCAACACATTTTATACTTTAATCTCAATTAGTATTAAGTTTTAGTCTTTAATGTTTTTCCTGCCCGAAACGCTTTGCGTAATAGTGGCTTTAGGCATTGTATGTACTAGCTCTATCGATAAATCTATCAATTTTTGTATCACCTCTTGTATGTATGTACGTTACCTGAATAAACATTTGAATTTTGAAACATTTAAACATTTTTTAATAGTCCATATAGTCATAATTATAGGTTTAATTATGCAATGAGAAAAGTTTTTGAAGTTTTTACCCTAACCTAACATCTTTGTGCAGGATATTTTTCTTCTGTCTCACCCAGATTTAATTTCAAAATAAAACCAAACAAAATAAATTAAATATGTGTATGTATAGCTAAGGTACACCCTTACTGATTACTAGGTGAACAGGGGCATTTGGTGATAGTAAATGCTCCCATCAGGCAGGGCTCATAACCTTCTCTCATATTTCATGTTCACCAGTGTTTATTTACTTAATAACTACTGGTATAATATCTTGCTATTATAAAACTAATTCTCCTATCATAAAAGACATATTTACTTCAAGTTTCAAGCAGAGAATGCATATATAACTAACACGAAGGACTCCTCTTCACGAGATTCACCAACTAATAATCTTTTGTTTATATTAAAATCGATCCCAGTGTTATGTAGTAGAGAAAAATTGAGTTATATCCAGTTACGAGTGGTCGACAGTACACTTAGATGACGGACCAAAGTTACGAAGGTTTCGGTCCATCTAATTACCACAAACTACACAAGCTTCCTGGCAATACGTTAGTAATGAATAAATATGATATATTTACTCATTATAATGTTGGTGCTGAATGTACAACACGAAAAAACATAATTTTAATCTGAAAAAGTATCTTTTTATAAAGAAATAGGCGAAAATAAAAAGCTGGTGACGCCAAATCAAGTCGACGATCCAAGCGTCGGTTAGGTTAGGTTAGGTTTGGTTTGGTTAAGATAGGTTAGGTTAGGTTAGGTTAGGATAGGTTAGGTTAGGTTAGGTTAGGTCAGCCTAACATATCATATTTATTCATTACTAATGTATTTTTAGGAAGCTTTCTGAAGTTTGTGTAGCTTGTGGTAATTAGACGGACCCCGAAGGTTTTTCTTCTTAGTATTGCTACCTGAATACCGACGTAGCCGCCACGAAAGCGCTAATAGCAAAGCAAAGCCAAAAAGTACCTAACTTCATCTATTTAGTTTCCTACACTGAGCTTTAAATTTGCTCTGTACCTAGTGGTACCCAATCTCCTAATTTTTATGTGATATCAAACCTTATCATTGTGTTCATTGCTGTCTTCTTTTATGTGCTAGCCATATGCTGTATTGTGACTACCAATTTTTGTCAACTACCATTCAAGCTGTCATTGCAATCAATCTTATATTGTTTCTGCTGTATTGTGCCTACCAATTTGTTGTCAACTACCATTTTAAGCTGTCATTGCAATCAATCATAGCTACCTATGTGCTTTAATATACTGTACCTATAATTTTCTCTCATCTTTTTTTTTTTTTCATTCCATGTAATCTGTAATCATTTTTTTGTCTATAAATTTTGCAAGTATTTACCTCCTTAAAATTTTCTTAGATTAAGGACCTGCCCGAAACGCTGCGCGTGCTAGTGGCTTTACAAGACTGTAATTACCATATTTGTATCCTCACATTCCTTATGTACATTCTTGTATATGCATAAATAAATAAATAAAAAAATAAATAGGAAAAACATTGGTAGCTAAGAAGAAAAACATTCGTAGCTAAGAAGAAAAACATTGGTAGCTAAGAAGAAAAACATTGGTAGCTAAGAAGAAAAACATTGGTAGCTAAGAAGAAAAACATTGGTAGCTAAGAAGAAAAACATTGGTAGCTAAGAAGAAAAACATTGGTAGCTAAGAAGAAAAACATTGGTAGCTAAGAAGAAAAACATTGGTAGCTAATAAGAAAAACATTGGTAGCTAAGAAGAAAAACATTGGTAGCTAATAAGAAAAACATTGGTAGCTAAGAAGAAAAACATTGGTAGCTAAGAAGAAAAACATTGGTAGCTAAGAAGAAAAACATTGGTAGCTAAGAAGAAAACCATTGGTAAGTACCTTGGTGAATGTGGCCCAAGGTGGTCAGGTGGAGCCAGTGACTCCTTTCTTCAACAGTTTTGTCTCTTCCTCGTGGTATATCCTCAATGTCTTCAGTGGTGTGCCCTCACCACACACTTACACTGCCACAACTGTCTTGTGAGTATTGTGGGAGGGACAATTTGGCGGGTATTTTGGACACAGGAGACCGTCTTTAAGATAGGCGAGGAGCGTCAGTGTTATCTCACGGGTCGTGTACACGTCCAATAGTGGAACCTTTGTTGTGATGACGTCACTCGCTCGCTTCCCCGCCACTTTCCTTCTTCCATTTTCTTTGGTTACTGATCTTTGCCCACACTTATGTCTAATGTTGGGTTTTATTTAGTTATTATTTACCGGTATGTATTTATTTATATTTATTTATTTATATTGAAGAAGGTAGAGTGGGTTGTGAAAGCACAACATTGGTGATTGAGTGTTACATCACTCAACGACAGGGAATCTACATCAACGAGTGCTGGACTAGAAAAAGACAGCAACTCCTCTACCGCCTGCGTCAAATCCCTCATCAAAACCCAGATGTGATTCATCAGTGCTTCGTTAGAGATGGCTTGATTAAAGTGAGAAAGACTTCAGTAGGTAAAATGTTTACAATTGCTAATGAGGATAACCTCAACACTTTCTTCACCCAATGTGGTTTGTCTCACCTTATTATCACTCTCAATGAGTCAACATAATTAACCCCCTTGTCACCTAGTGCGGGCTACGTATCCTAAGTCTCTTTGTTTCACTTATTAAATTAATTTTTAATTTACTTTTTACTAGTCATGTACTGGACTTAATTAACTGAGTGCTTTAATATTTCTTTAGGTCTTATAAATTATACGTTCATAACTAAACTACTTATTGTTAATAATCTTTAGCTTAAATTTGTCTATGTTTATTATTCAACTTTTTTCTTTGATTTCATTTATTACCTAGGTTGCCTAGCCTCGCCATACTCCCTTACTCCATTGTACCCCTGGTTTTGCCTGTGTCTCAAAATGCAAATTATTACTTACAGTGTACCTGAGAGTACTTGTAAGCCCCTTGTAAGCTACCTCATTTTTTTCTTTTTTTGTTCATTTTGTGTTTGTTTTGTATAGTCTTGTTTATATATTTTTCCCCTTTTATATCAAAATTCTATTTTGTAATTGCCATTCTTGCCTTGTTTTCCTTCAACCAGCCTTTTTATGCAGACAAGTATAGACCCAGAACTAAACCTCTTATCCACTATCTATGACAATCATCACTTTAATGATCAAAATTGCAGATATTTTACAGCACATGATGTAAACAATGTATTAACACATAATCACAATGTCTCTGTAATCAACTTGAACGTTAGATCCCTAGGTAAATACTTCGATGATGTTAGTGCCTTGATTGAAACTATTGACAACAAATTCTCTTTTATTATACTTTTTTTTAATAAATAATGTTTATTTAGGTAAGGTACATACATACAAGAAATTTTTACAAAGATTGGTGGACTTATAGATAGGGCTAGTACATACAATGCCTAAAGCCACTATTACGCAAAGCGTTTCGGGCATGAAAAACTTAAATGACTAAAGCTTAATACTAATTGAGCATAAAGAGTAAAAAGAAAACATGAAATGAAAACATAGCTGAAAAAGCAGCACAAATACAATTCTGTCGACAAACAGCGCTCTTAAAAAAAAAAAAAAAAACAGACATTGGTTGACAATAGAGGGGTAAGATAGGTTACAGGGAATTTATTAGGTAGTGTTTAGTTTTTATCTTAAACTGGTTGAGAGAGGTACAGTCTTTAACATGGTTGGGAAGGTCATTCCACATTCTGGGTCCCTTGATTTGTAGAGCATTTCTAGTTTGATTAAGTCGTACTCTAGGAATATCAAAACTGTATTTATTTCTGGTGTGGTGCTCATGGGTTCTGTTACAACCTTCTATGAAGCTTTTGAGGTCAGGACTGGCATTACAGTTTAGCGTTTTATATATGTATAATACACATGAGAGAATGTGCAGTGACTTAATGTCTAACATATTCAGAGATTTGAGTAGGGGTACCGAGTGATGTCTGAGGCCAGAGTTGGATATTGTCCTAATAGCAGCTTTGTGTTGAGCAATTAGAGGACGTAAATGATTTTGGGTAGTAGAGCCCCAAGCACAAATACCATAGTTGAGATATGGATAGATAAGGGAGTAATAGAGAGTCACCAGGGCAGGGCGGGGTACATAATATCTGATCTTAGAAAGAATGCCAACAGTTTTTGAAACTTTTTTTGATATATTTAGAATGTGTCCCTGGAAATTCAGCTTGTGGTCAATGAGAATGCCAAGGAATTTGCCATCTAATTTGTTACAAATTTGGGTATTGTTTATTTTGAGATTTATTTGATTAGAGGATTTATTGCCAAACAGGATATAGAAAGTTTTGTCAATGTTAAGGGTGAGTTTGTTGGCAGTTAGCCAAAGATGGACTTTATTTAGCTCAGTATTCACTGTGGCATTTAGAGCAAGCAACTAACATGCTTACAAGTAATTAGAACTAGAGACTGCTGTGGGGAGTATATCTTCGCCAGTTTCAGAGTCAAGGGTGCCGAGTCTGTCCTGTCTGTGGGTGCAGTCTATAGAATTCCTACACTGATGTGTCTGAATTCAACTCAAGCCTTAGAAATCTAATACTCGATAACAGACTGAACAAAAACCATCTAATTATCGCAGGGGACTTTAATATTGACCTCTGCGAGCCTGAACACCCTACTGCTGTTAGCTTCCTCAACTGTATGAATTCCTGCTTCCTCATACCCTTAATCACTAGACCTACTAGAATCACTGATAGCACTGCCACGACTCTAGATCACATCTGGACAAACATAACCTCTCCGCTTACTTCAGGTATAATCACCGATAGCGCTACAGACCATTACCCCACATTTCTCTTCACTAACTTTAACAAACCACCCCTAGAGACAAGGGAGTTAAGTTTTAGGCTGCACAAACTGCTATAGACAATTTTATAACTGCTGCTGATAATGTCAACTGGGAGTCCGAGTTAGGTAACAGGGGATATCAACCTAGCATAAGAACATAAGAACAAAGGTAACTGCAGAAGGCCTATTGGCCCATACGAGGCAGCTCCTATCTATATCCACCCAATCCCACTCATATACTTGTCCAACCCGCGCTTGAAACAATCGAGGGACCCCACCTCCACCACGTTACGCGGTAATTGGTTCCACAAATCAACAACCCTGTTACTGAACCAGTATTTACCCAAGTCTTTCCTAAATCTAAACTTATCCAATTTATACCCATTATTTCGTGTTCTGTCTTGTGTTGATACTTTTAATACCTATTAATATCTCCTTTGTTATGGCCATTCATCCACTTGTAAACCTCTGACTTAACCCCATTTATACTAACTCTCTGTTTTCTTTGGAATAGCCATGCCCTAATCCAACTTAATATAGCACCTCCAATACCATGAGCTTCTATTTTTTTAATCAGTGTTTCATGTGGCACTGTATCAAAAGCTTTGCTAAAGTCAAGGTACACAACATCACAATCCTTACCACTATCAACTGCCTCAACTATGCTGGAATAAAAAGATAGCGAATTTGTTAAACATGAACGGCCATTTGTAAAACCATGTTGCGACTCATTTATTAATTTGTGTTTTTCAAGATGAAGACGAATTTTATTTGCAATTATCGATTCAAGTAACTTTCCCACAATAGACGTTAGGCTAATTGGTCGATAGTTTGACGCAAGTGATCTATCTCCTTTCCTAAAAATTGGTATCACATTAGCAACTTTCCATAACTCTGGCACTCTGCCTAACTCTATTGATTTATTAAATATGGTAGACAGTGGCTCGGAAAGCTCCTCTTTGCATTCTTTCAGCACCCTGGCAAACACTTCATCCGGCCCTGGGGATTTGTTTGGTTTGAGTTTAACTATTTGTTTAATTACATCCTCCCTGGTAACTGCTAAACTAGTCAACCTGTCCTCGTCCCCACCCACATATACTTATAATAATAATAATAATAATAATAATAATAATAATAATAATAATAATCTTTATTTAGGTAAGGTACATACATAAAGAGATTTACAAAGTTTGTTGGCTTTATAGATAGAGCTAGTACATACAATGCCTAAAGCCACTATTACGCAAAGCGTTTCGGGCAGGAAAAAACACTAATGACTAAAGCTTAAAACTAATGGGTAAAAAGAATAAAATGTGTTGAGTACAAATAAAAATAGAGGTAAAAGAGGGGGGAACATTGTTGAAAAAGCAGCACAAATACAATTACAAATTATTACAGAAAATTACATTCAAACAGCGTTGATTTGAAAAAAAACAAAAAACACATGGGTTGACAACAGAGGGGTAAGGTAGGTTACAGGGAATTTATTAGGTATAGCTTCGTTTTTAACTTAAACTGGTTGAGAGAGGTACAGTCTTTAACATGGTTGGGAAGGTCATTCCACATTCTGGGCCCCTTGATTTGAAGAGCATTTCTGGTTTGATTAAGTCGTACTCTAGGAATATCAAAACTGTATTTATTTCTGGTGTGGTGCTCATGGGTTCTGTTACAACCTTCAATGACCTTCTATGACTTGTTCGGCTGAAGGCATATTGTTAAGTTCCTCTTTAGTAAATACAGATATAAAATATTTATTAAATATACTACTCCTCTCTTCATCATTATCTGTTATTTGACCTGTCTCAGTTTTTAATGGACCTATCCTTTCCCTAATCTTTGTCAGGTATAACTGGAAAAACCCTTTAGGATTTGTCTTTGCTTGCTATGCGAACTTCATATTTTCTTTTTGCTTTCCTTATCTCTTTTTTAACATTTCTAACCAGTTGTAGGAATTCCTGTTCTAAACTGACTTCCCCATTCTTAATCCTTTTGTACCACGCTCTCTTTTTACCTATAAGGTTCTTCAGATCCTTTGTTATCCACTTTGGATCATTAGTATTCGATCTATTCAATTTATATGGTATACTACATTCCTGGGCTTCGCTTAGAATATTTTTAAATAGGTTATATTTTGAGTCCACATCGAAAACCCCTTTTACGTCACCTATCGCTGGGTTCACGTCTAGCTCCAAGACCGGCCCACACCCCATACCCAACACTTTCCAATCTATTTGACCCAATAAATTTCTTAGGTTATTGAAATTAGCTTTTCGAAAATCAGGTACTTTAACATAATTTTCTCCTACAGATCTATTCCATTCTATGCTAAATCTGATTTCTTTATGATCACTGTTCCCTAGCTCATTCCCTATTTCGATGTCCTTAATTTGTGTTTCCCTGTTAGTTAACACTAAATCTAAAATATTGTTTTCCCGCGTTGGTTCCTTAATGTGTTGCGTAAGAAAGCAATCGTCAATTAATTCTAGAAAATCTTCTGCTTCATTATTCCCTGTTTTGTTCAACCTGTTTATTCCACTAAAATTAAAGTCACCCATGACATAAATACTGTTAGATATAGATCTCTAGATATTTCATCACATAGATGCTTTGCTTCCATTCTGTCTAAATTTGGTGGCCTATATATAACTCCTATTATAATATTATTTGCTTCTTCGTTTAATTCTATCCAAATAGTTTCTGTGTGTGGCTCAGATTTGATTCCCTCTTTGAGACTACATTTCAAATTGTCCCTAACATATATGGCTACTCCCCCTCCTCGTCTAATATATCTATCTGTGTGAAATAGTTTAAATCCATTTATTTGATATTCAGCTAATAGTTCTCTATTTTCTACATTCATCCACGTTTCGGTAAGCGCGATAATATCTATTTTTTCTGTACAAACAAGAGCATTTAATTCGTTTATTTTATTTCTTAGACTTCTACTGTTAGTGTAATATACCCTAAGTGAATCGTTATTCTGAGGCCCTTCAATTTCCCTGATCATTTTGCCAATTCCTTTCTCCCCCAAACACATACTTTTATTATCTCCTTCCTCCAAATCAATTTCCATACCACTATCTACTAACATTTTAAACCCAAACAAACACCTCTAACCACTGGTTCCAACGAGTTCGCAACAGCAACAACCCCAGCCCTCGATAGATGCACCCCATCACGAGCATACATTTCATTTCTACCTTAGAAGTGTTCCCAGTTGTCTATGAAAGATATTGCATTAGATTTGCAATATCTTTCCAGCCTGCAATTGACACCAAGTGCCCTCGACAACCATTCATTTCCCACTCCCTTTCTTGGAAGAATGCCACATATGATCGGGATTCCTCCCTTGCTCCTAACTAATTCTATTGCTGTCTTGAATCTCTCTATTAGTTCCTCACTCCTAACTCTACCAACATCATTACCCCCTGCAGAGGTATTGATGTTGGGGTAGCAGTGCAATCTTTTCTTCAAAAAACTCTCAGCCTTTATAACACCCACTGTCCTATGCTTACGAAACAAGTCACAACCAAAAGGCTTAACAATCCTTGGCTTACGAAGGGAATACTTAAATCCATTAATAAAAAACATGACCTTGAGAAGAAGTATAGGTTAGGAACCGTCTCCAAAGAATTCTCAAAGAATTACTCGTTATTGCTATCTAAAATAATTAGACGAGCCAAAACTAAATACTACGAAGATAAATTTACCCAAATAAAGAGCAACATTAAAAAAACTTGGAGCACAATTTCACAAATATTGGGATCAAAGAAGATTTTAAATAACAAACCAATACTCCTGTCCAATAACGATGGTCAGCTTTCAGCCTCTGATTCTGCTATTGAGTTCAATAGGTTCTTCTCTTCCATTGGGTCATCCCTTGCAAATGATATTCCATCTTCCAGTACTGATGTTAAGGACTATCTTACAGGTAACTATCCACAGTCTCTGTACCTAAAGCCTACTAATTCCACTGACGTTAATGAGATAATCATTTCCCTTAAAAACAAGTCTAGTGCCCTTGAGGAGATACCAACTCTTATTTACAAAAAAGCCTCCAGATTTTTAGCTCCTGCCATTGCATTGCTCTTCAACAAGTCACTTGAACTCCAAACCTTTCCAGATATTCTAAAAAAAGCGAGAGTAACCCCTGTCCACAAATGTGGTGATCTCGCTGATGTTAACAACTACAGACCTATATCAACTCTGCCAAACTTGTCAAAAATATTTGAAAAACTAATCTACAAGCAGCTTTACTCTTATCTAGCCTAACACAATATGTTTAGCTTTTGTCAGTATGGCTTCAGACCCAAAAAAAGCACTAACGATGCACTTATTAGTATGATTAACTTGATTCATGCAGCTCTTGATAAAAATGAGTTCCCTGATGGGTTATTTGTGGACCTGCGTAAAGCTTTTGACACTGTCAACCACCAAAACCTTCTTCTTAAATTACATCATTATGGAGTCAGAGGACACTCCCTGCAATACCTCAAATCTTACCTCCAGTATGTTTCTGTGAATAATTCAATTTCTCCCACCCTACCCATCAACATCGGTATTCCTCAGGGCAGCATACTTAGCCCTCTCCTCTTTCTCATCTACATTAATGACCTTCCAAATGCTTCCCAACACCTCAAACCAATTCTATTTGCTGACGACACAACCTTCATTTACTCCAGTCCTGACCCCTTTGCTCTAAATGCCACAGTAAATATTGAGCTAAATAAAGTCCATCTTTGGCTAACTGCTAACAAACTCACCCTCAACATTGACAAAACTTTCTATATTCTGTTTGGCAATAAATCCTCTAATCAAATAAATCTCAGAATAAACAATACCCAAATTTGTAACAAATTCGATGGCAAATTCCTTGGCGTTCTCATTGACCACAAGCTGAATTTCCAAGGATACATTCTAAATATATCAAAAAAAGTTTCAAAAAGAGTTGGCATTCTTTCTTAGATCAGATATTATGTACCCCGCCCTGCCCTGGTGACTCTCTATTACTTCTTCATCTATCCATATCTCAACTATGGTATTTGTGCTTGGGTTTCTACTACCCAAAATCATTTACGTCCTCTAATTACTCAACACAAAGCTGCTATTAGGACAATATCCAACTCTGGCCCCAGACATCACTCGGTACCCTTACTCAAATCTCTAAATATGTTAGATATTAAGTCACTGCACATTCTCTCATGTGTATTATACATATATAAAACGCTAAACTGTAATGCCAATCCTGACCTCAAAAGTTTCATAGAAGGTTGTAACAGAACCCATGAGCACCACACCAGAAATAAATACAGTTTTGATATTCTAAGAGTACGACTTAATCAAACTAGAAATGCTCTACAAATCAAGGGGCCCAGAATGTGGAATGACCTTCCTAACCATGTTAAAGACTGTACCTCTCTCAACCAGTTTAAGATAAAACGAAGCACTACCTAATAAATTCCCTGTAACCTATCTTACCCCTCTATTGTCAACCCATGTCTGTTTTTTTTAAACGACGCTGTTTGTCGACCTAATTGTATTTGTGCTGCTTTTTCAGCCATGTTCCCCCTTTTTATCTCTTTTTTTATTTGTTTTCAACACATTTTATTCTTTATGCTCAATTAGTATTAAGCTTTAGTCATTTAAGCTTTTCATGCCCGAAACACTTTGCGTAATAGTGGCTTTAGGCATTGTATGTACTAGCTCTACCTATAAATCCATCATTCTTTGTAAAATCTCTTGTATGTATGTACCTTACCTAAATAAACATTTATTTATTTATTTATTTATTTATAACTGAGGTGAGCTTCAGTGGTTATTACATAGGTGTTTCCCGCGTCAGACTTCCTACCTATAATTTTACCATCTCGCACAAAACAATGTTTAATTGCAGGAGAATTTTTGCGGAATCCACGCAGTTTATGTGAGAGATTTTGTCTGAACCTGGTCAGACATTCATTCACATAAACAGTAGATTTACTAGAGACTGCAGCAGTGATAAGGTCTGACTTGCGGGAGCAGCTATCTAATTTCACGCGAATTTTCCTGTTATTTGTACCAGATGATTTGATACTCACTCTATAAGCTGATGTAATGTCACTTTTTGGATTGAATAACTTATCTTATCCTGCAATTCCTGGATCACGATGGCAGCACAGTCTTCTCCGTCAGTTTCTTGGGGAAAATCACGTGAAGAGATAATGACAGACTCAAGTAGTTTATGTTGGTCTGTTTCGTCTTGGGTAACAGTGTGTTGCTGTTGTAGGTTGTTAAGATGGTTCTCAAACTTTTGTAACATTTCTTCCTGTTTTCTAGTGGTTTCAGCTGGTCTGAAGTTAGAAACTGTGTTCTTGAGAAAGGAGGAGGAGGTCGTTCGAGGAGGTCGACTTTGGAAGATAGATCTTCATTATTCTTGAGTAAGGCTCCAGCTTCACCCTGCAAAGATAATAATGAACCTTGCAGGTTCATTATTAAGGCCAACTGCTCTTTGATTACTGACATTTGGTCTTCATGTACTTGGGTTAATAACTTAACACGAATGTTTGTTGTTGTTATAGATTCAGCTACTCGGAACAAGTTCCAAGTAGCACGGGCTATGGTGAGCCCGTAACTGTGGAGACAAAGCCTAGATACTGGCGTTATTTCTGATATACTAAAAACAGCAGAGATAGCACCACTTCATAAAGGAGGAAATAAGGCAGAGGCAAAAAATTACAGACCGATAGCACTAACATCGCACATCATAAAAATTTTTGAGAGAGTGCTAAGAAGTAAGATCACAAAATACATGGAATCACAGCATCTCCATAACCCCGGACAACATGGTTTCAGAACAGGGCGCTCTTGCCTGTCGCAGTTGCTGGACCACTATGATATGGCATTAGATGCTATGGAAGACAAACAAAACGCTGATGTAATTTACACAAATTTCGCAAAAGCTTTTGATAAATGTGACCATGGTGTTATTGCACATAAAATGCGCTCAAAAGGAATTACCGGAAAAATAGGCAGATGGATCTACAATTTCCTGACCAACAGAACCCAATGTGTAATAGTCAACAAAATAAAATCCAGCCCATCAATCGTGAAGAGCTCAGTCCCCCAGGGTACTGTGCTTGCTCCAGTACTTTTTCTCATCCTCATATCGGACATAGACAAGAACACAACCTATAGCACTGTATCATCCTTTGCAGATGACACTAGGATCTTCATGAGAGTAGGCAACATAGAGGACACGGCAAACCTCCAGTCAGATGTAGATCAGGTCTTTCTATGGGCTACAGAAAATAAAATGGTGTTTAACGAAGATAAGTTCCAGCTCATGCGCTATGGAAAAAATGAAAATATAAAAACGGAAACCACGTACAAAACTCAGGCAAATCATAACATAGAACGAAAAGGCAATGTAAAGGATCTGGGTGTACTCATGTCTGAAGACCTTACCTTTAAAGAACACATTATAGTAGCCGTCACAACTGCAAGAAAAATGACAGGATGGATAACAAGAACTTTTCACACTAGAGATGCTATACCGATGATGACACTTTTCAAAACGCTTGTGCTCTCTAGAGTGGAGTACTGCTCCACAATTACAGCCCCTTTCAAAGCTGGAGAAATTGCTGACCTGGAGAGCGTGCAGAGATCCTATACTGCTAGAATTCACTCATTAAAACATCTAAACTATTGGGACCGACTAAAGAGCCTAAATCTGTACTCCCTTGAGCGCAGGCGGAAGAGATACATAATAATTTACACGTGGAAAATAGTAGAGGGGCTGGTCCCAAACCTGCACACAGAAATAACATCACATGAGACCAGAAGACATGGCAGGATGTGCAGAATACCCCCGTTGAAAAGCGGAGGTGCAACAGGTACTCTGAGAGAGAACTCTATCAACATCAGAGGCCCGAGACTGTTCAACACGCTTCCGCCACACATTAGGGGCATAACTGGCCGACCCCTCACAGTGTTCAAGAGAGAACTGGATAAACACCTCCAAAGGATACCTGATCAACCAGGCTGTGACTCATACGTCAGGCTGCGAGCAGCCGCGTCTAACAGCCTGGTTGATCAGTCCGGCAACCAGGAGGCCTGGTCGACGACCGGGCCGCGGGGACGCTAAGCCCCGGAAGCACCTCAAGGTAACCTCAAGGTAGGTAAGGTATGGTTAGCCTCGTGGACGGGAGATGTCTCCCGACTGCTTAACACGAAACAAACAAATTAATTAATCTGGGTTTGGGCCAATTAATCAGTCATTAAACCCTTGGGGCTTACTCGCCAAATTACTTGGAAAAGGGGGGATGAATTTACGTTAAGTGTGGGAATTTACAGAAACCAAGGGGATATATTAGCTCCTGAACTGGGCTAGGCTTGCGACCCAAATATACCCAGACTCGTGGAGACCAAATGGCAAGGACCATCACATGTAAATCATTCATGGAAATAATAAAATACAGAGGAACAATCTGATTAGTTTATTTATGTAAATCTATAAAAAGCAACTAATAAAAATTACTCCCTGACTTAACACTCCCTAAATGACTTTGTTTCCTAAACTTTTAATATAACAAACATGATATAAGGTGATAACAATGATGACAAAGGTAAAGATTGTATGGCATAGGTACATATATTGGGGGATTGGGTTGCACTAGATACAGAGCGAGTTTCAAGCACTAGGTAGGAAACTATGAAGAGGAAATTAGGTACTTTTTGGTTTTATTTTAGAAAAAGACAAAAGTTTGACAGCTTTTCAATTCGTTAGGGAGTGAGTTCCATAGACCAGGTTCCTTTATTTGCATAGAATGTTTACACAGATTCAGTTTGTCGCTGGGGATACCAAAGAGATATTTATTTCTGGTGTGGTGATTATGTGTTCTATTACATCTGTCCAAGAAGAGTTTCAGAGCATGGTTTGCACTTAAGAACAGGGGTTTTGTAAATGTAATTGGCACACGAGAATGTGTGGAGTGAGTTTCTGTTTAGCATGTTTAGGGATTTGAACAAGGAGAGCTGAGTAAGTTAGTTTAGTTCATTTATTATGCACCCCATACCCATCTAGTGGGCGGTAGTGGAAAGGGTTACAGAGGCACATAATGGGCCCAGGGACTGAACCCCACAATTCATTTAGCTAAGCAAGTTACAATCTTGATGAGCTAGTTATAAAATTCAATATAAGTCGTCACATCAACAATGGGTTCGAGATCGACCTCAAGTACAGGTTCTAAATTAAGCAACTGACATATGTGGAGAGCTAGTGTCAAAATTTATATGTTTGTCCTGCACACCGCCCCCCATCCAGTGGGCAGCGGTGGATAGGTTACAATTACTTAGTTACTACCTACAGTTAGCAAACTGGGGATATTTGGCTAAAATTTCTGGTAGCAGATCATTTTGAAAAAAATATTTACACATCGCTGGAACATTGGTTATAGAATTGTCTCTAAATTCACGTATCTTTTCGCACTCCATCACATAGTGACGGAGGGTGTGCGAATAATTTTGTTGACACAGTTTACATTTGGCCAGGTTTACATCAGCAGATAATGAGAATTCCCAGAGATACTTGTAACCGAGTCTAAGCCGAGCAGTAGTAACATCTAGAAGTCTGCTGATTTTATTGGATGATCCATAGATGTGTGGCTCCTCTTGCATGATAGTATGATGATAGATGGAATTACTGGTGTCGATTTCACTTTGCCTCAGATCTACAAGATCTTGTTGAAGTTCTTGGTGTACTGCTGCTCTCAAATTGCTCATTGACAATCCAAGGTTACACTCAACGGCTCATTTAAAGGCAGATTCTTTGGCTAACTTATCAGCTCTATCATGCATTCGGAGGCCAACATGAGATGGAGACCACATGAAATGGACTCTGTTACCATCCTTAATAATTTTGTTGTATTTGTGTCTAGCTTCGGACACGAGCATGTTACAGTTATGTCTTAAAGAGTTGAGAGCATTTAAGGATGATAAGGAGTCACTTACAATTAATGTATCAAGTTTGGAGACTTGTATACATTTCAGTGCAAGGAGCAAGGCAAATAGTTCAGTCTGAAGGGTAGAGGCCCAGTTGTTTATACGGACTCCCCACTCAAAGTACAAACCATCGCCCATTGTCAGGACAACTGCACTTCCAGCTGCACCCGTGGTGCGGTGTAGGGAACCATCAGTGTATATGATTTGAGAGAGAGAATGCTCTGTGGACAGAGCATCAATATGGCTTGAGGCGTTGAGCTTTGCCTCAAGACGAAGCTTGGGCTGATCTCTAATTTGCTTCTTGGGTGGAAAGGGAGGGATTAAAACTGGAAAGGGTGTAACCTCCCACGGTGCAGGAAAGTGCCGTTGTTGTTTCTCTTGGTACAAATCATGAACCCCATACATTCTGAGTTGAGTTCCAGTTTTTGTTATCCATTTGGAACAATGCTGATCTTCAATAAAGAAATTCTGGAGGGCTTCTGTGCAAGGATTAGGATGAGTTAGCCTAAGCATTTTATACCAATTTGACAGTTAATTTCAGTAACACGATCAACAACGCTCAGAATATTAAGTTCCTTTCTCATATTAAGTATCTTTGTGGTACGAGGGCACCCAAGGATTATCCTCAAGGCTTCGTTCTGCAATTTTTCAAGCCCTCCAAGCTTTCTTTCAGGCATCAAAACAAGCAGAGGTGCAGCATAATTCACTAAAGATCTGATGTATGCAAGGTACATCATTTTGACAATGCTGACATTGGCACCATAGCCTGAGTGTTAACCTGCAACAGCCCTGAGAGCTCGGAGCCTCTCTTTATACTGACGACAGAGTCTGAATACAACAGGACCATACAGTGGCACCTCAAGGCCAAGGTATTTGAATCTGTTTACATAGTCAAGCTGGGAGCCATCAGACAGTTTCATCTTGCGAACAGCTCCTCCCTGTCTGGGTGGGCGCCGATTTAGTATCTTTGTTTTCTCTGCTGAGATAATTAAACCTAGGTCCTGACATGAGTCTAATACAGAGTTAAGAGTGTTCTGCGTGTTAGCATACCCAGCGGTGTGTATCATTATATCATCAGCATAGCTAATGATGTGGACGTTGGGTTTGCTCGGTACAGAGTTTAACAGCGTGTTTATTAAGATATTAAATAAGGTAGGACTGAGGACACCACCCTGCGGGGTACCTAGTTCAAAGTCTCTTGTTACACTCCTATGGTCCTGGAAAAATACAGATGACTTCCTGTTGGATAAGTAACCCCTGATCCAACAAAGAAGCCGACCACTAATATTCATTCTTGCAAGCTCACTCAAGATAACATGTCTATTTGCAATATCAAAGGCAGACTTAAGATCTAGGAAGGTGGTATATGACTTTTCAGTGTGCAGGGTAAGAAAGGTGGTGATGCAATGATGCACACTCCTTCCATGCATGAAGCCATATATCTGGGGGGATAGCATGGTTCTTATTCTATGGAGGAGACGGTTTAGGACCATTCTCTCGAATGTTTTGCAAATGCAGCTAGTAAGGGAAATTGGGCGGAAAGCATTTTCTTGATTTGGCTTGGGAATTGGAATGATTATACTGTTGGTCCAAGAGTTAGGAAGCTCCCCAGTAACATAGCTCATATTATACAGCTCAAGCAGGGGATTCCCTGGTACTAAAGGGAGCAGACGCAATATGTCATAAGTGATACCATCTTCACCGGGGGATGTGGCTTTGCCTTTGTTTAGGGCCGCGAGTAATTCAAACTCAGTAAATTGCACGTTGCATTCATCTTCCTTGTGGAGCATGAAGTCAACGAGCCTTTCTCGATCTCCGTAACCAACATTTAATCTGAACTGTATGTCTGGGGGAAGATTATTGAAGCTAGAGGTGGTTGCCCAAGCATCGACTAACTAACTCGTTTGCTCTGTGTAGAGGGCGAGGGTGTGCTACTTGGCCGATCTTATCGCCTTTAATTCTTTTAATATCCTTCCATGCCTGGCTGAGGGGGGTGTGAGAGTTGAGACTGTTAACAAAAGTTTCCCAGTTATCTTGCCTGAGCTCTGTCATGCGCTCCCTCGCCTTGGCTAGGGCTTTCTGAAAGAGCTTGAGCATTACTGGCGTACGTGTTTCCCTATATGCAAGCCCAACTCGTCTGGCAGTGCGTTTCAAAGTACGCAGTTTGAGGTCATTGTAATGGGCATGGCGTTTATTACCTTTCATATCGTTGCGACTATTGGATGGTGCAGAGGGCCGACCTAAAGGGTCAGCAAACATCTGAATGCTCTGTACTAGACCGTCGTTAAATGTCTGGACTGTGGAGGGATCATAAGTGCTGTACCACTCTGACACATGAGCAACAAAGTCTTCACGTCGAGCAGGAGGAACACTGAGCCGTTTGCGTTTGAAAGTCCCACCGGGCAGGATGGTATTTCCTATACATAGAGTAGTCAATCTAGGGTGATGATCTGACAACAAATCTGTTACAATAGATGATGTGCAGCAGACGTGAGAGACGTTGAAACCAACACAGAGGTCTAGAATGCCTCCACAAATATGCGTGGGTCCAAGGTCACCCACAATCTGCACATCTTGGTGACTATTTAGTAGCGACAGCAGTTGATTCCCGTTACCGTTACTGAAGCGAGAGCCACCAATGTCCTTGTGTCTAGCATTGTAGTCACCAAGAATGATGGTGGGCTCTGCTTGAGCGCAGGCCGGAAGATCAATATAATTTAACTTTCCTGCTGGAGCATATAGATTAAATACATTGAGAACAGAGTTGCCCACATAGATCCTCACTCCATGATACTGTTGACTGGCAGTTTGTTTTTCTGGCAGAAGTTGATGGGGTAGGGATTGTTTGATGTATAGAATGCAAGAGTTACTGGATCTGAGGTTGTAAGAAACAAATGAGGGCAATTTCGGGGGTGAGGATCTTGCGGGAACTCTGCACTCCTGGAGACATACAATATCGATGTGTTCAGTTGTTACACTGTGATGTAAATCTCAGAACCTTTTTTTGAGGGATGCAATGTTCCAGCTTAGGACGGATAACTTAGTTAATTGTGCATTTAAAGTCAGCATTATATATTGATATTATTAGTTCACTTAATATTTATTATCTATATACATATTATCTATTGCACTACGGTATAAGTCCAGGAACATTTCTTAGTTTATTACCAATGTCACACATTTGCCTCCAATGGTCTAGTACAATTTGTCGGTCAATTCCAGCTATAGAGTCGTTTTGAACATACCTTAACACAGCGTTGGCAGTTAACCTGCGTGGAAGGGCTCCACTACACAAGGTTTCAAGATCACTAGAAGTTTCCCCTGATAGGCAAGCGAACACATGTATGGAGGGTTCAGGGGTGGAAGGGGGAGTTTGGCAGTCATTGCTTACAAGTTCCCTCATACACGTGAGCATCATCGAAATATCGCTGGTGGATTTTTTCTCATGTTGTAGTTGCTCTTGCAGCCGCTCCGTCTGCTGCTGTGACTGCTGCTGGTGTTCCTGCAACCGGTCACGAAGGGCAACCACTGCTTGAACAGTGGAGGGACCCAAGGGCGAGGTGGTAGGGAGGCTGAGGTTGCGATCTGTCTCATTTTGATCCAGTTCCTTATCCCCCACTTCCAGTTGACTGTGGGGTCCAGCTGTGGATGGTGGTCTCACAGTAGGTGACATTATCCCAGAACCAGGAAGTGGGCACTCTACATCAGGGGAAGGCCCACCACTGGCAGAAGATGCAGCACCTGGTTCTTGTGGGGGAGCTGGGATGATGGCACGAGTCTTCGGTCTGGCACCGGTCCCCTTGTGCACTTCCTAATTTAAAGGTGGTGAGTTTGGCAGCCAGCTGGAGCGAACATCACCTCCAGATGGCTCTGAACAGCGAGTGGGACTGATGGCAGCATTTGGCAACTGCTCTTCATGGTGGTGTGAAGGGTATGGCGAGTGTTGTGTCAACACCTCCGGGAGGCAGCAGGTTCCTGGCACCTGACGGGCAGGCGCAGGTTGAACAGACACCTGTCGACGGAGAGAACTGTGCAATCCTCCGTCCCCAGCTGCTGCGTGAAGGACGTTCACTATGGAGTTGTTGTTATACTGGATCCCGGACACGGCTGTTGTTTGCCACTTTCCTCCCCCGTGGACACAAGAGCGTGTCCACCGGGGGTCACTTGAAGTTGCCCATATTTTACTGTTGGACATATTTTTATGTCCGACGAACAAATATTTCTATAAAATTCAATTCTTATCAGAGCGACTTGGGGATAGTATGAACATGTTTGCCATAAAATTTACGTTTTCTTTAGTAGCCACATAGCCTATTTGAGAGAACGGCATTGTCTTGTATCTTCGTGGTAAGACTATTGTAGACCGCCGATGTGCAGTAACAGATAACACTTCACCCACTTCCCACACTCTTGCAGGTGGGCCGTGATCATCATTCTTCATTTATATGCATATGTCCGTGTAGGGAATTTTATTGCAATCTCAAAGATACCAAATTTAACGCTGTAGGACAAGTGTGGAGTTGACAACCGTGAAAAGAATGGAAACATCTCGTCGGTGTTTGGAGCTCACGGCTAGTGATCCAGGTAGTTTCTTTATTGGTAGTGGGTTAAATCACAGTTTGGGGACATTTTATACATATGTTCTTCTAGAATATTCTATTGCGAACACATTGGTACAAAAATGAAATGTGTACATCGAAAATTAAGATCAGGACAGTGAAAAGAGTTAACACTTTTCAGTGTTTCCGCTCGATGGCCCGAAACGCTGAGAGCACTTTGCACTAACATTTTTCCTTGTTCGCCGGGAGGCTGAAAGTGTATTAATTTCCTTTCCTGCCAGAGTACATCCCCCGGTGAAGATGGTATCACTTATGACATATTACGTCTGCTCCCTTTAGTACCGGGGAATCCCCTGCTTGAGCTGTATAATATGAGCTATGTTACTGGGGAGCTTCTTAACTCTTGGACCAACAGTATAATCATTCCAATTCCCAAGCCAAATCAAGAGAATGCTTTCCGCCCAATTTCCCTTACTAGCTGCATTTGCAAAACATTGGAGAGAATGGTCCTAAACCGTCTCCTCCATAGAATAAGAACCATGCTATCCCCCCAGATATATGGCTTCATGCATGGAAGGAGTGTGCATCATTGCATCACCACCTTTCTTACCCTGCACACTGAAAAGTCATATACCACCTTCCTAGATCTTAAGTCTGCCTTTGATATTGCAAATAGACATGTTATCTTGAGTGAGCTTGCAAGAATGAATATTGGTGGTCGGCTTCTTTGTTGGATCAGGGGTTACTTATCCAACAGGAAGTCATCTGTATTTTTTCCAGGGGCATAGAAGTGTAACAAGAGACTTTGAACTAGGTACCCCGCAGGGTGGTGTCCTCAGTCCTACCTTATTTAATATCTTAATAAACACGCTGTTAAACTCTATACCGAGCAAACCCAACGTCCACATCATTAGCTATGCTGATGATATAATGATACACACCACTGGGTATGCTAACACGCAGAACACTCTTAACTCTGTATTAGACTCATGTCAGGACCTAGGTTTAATTATCTCAGCAGAGAAAACAAAGATACACAATCGGCGCCCACCCAGGCAGGGAGGAGCTGTTCGCAAGATGCAACTGTCTGATGGCTCCCAGCTTGACTATGTAAACAGATTCAAATACCTTGGCCTTGAGGTGCCACTGTATGGTCATGTTATATTCAGACTCTGTCGTCAGTTTAAAGAGAGGCTCCGAGCTCTCAAGGCTGTTGCAGGTTATCACTCAGGCTATGGTGCCAATGTCAGCATTGTCAAAATGATGTACCTTGCATACATCAGATCTTTAGTGGATTATGCTGCACCTCTGCTTGTTTTGATGCCTGAAAGAAAGCTTGGAGGGCTTGAAAAATTGCAGAACGAAGCCTTGAGGATAATCCTTGGGTGCCCTCGTACCACAAAGATACTTAATATGAGAAAGGAACTTAATATTCTGAGCACTGTTGATCGTGTTACTGAAATTAACTGTCAAATTGGTATAAAAATGCTTAGGCTAACTCATCCTAATCCTTGCACAGAAGCCCTCCAGAATTTCTTTATTGAAGATCAGCATTGTTCTAAATGGATAACAAAAACTGGAACTCAACTCAGAATGTATGGGGTTCATGATTTGTACCAAGAGAAACAACAACGGCACTTTCCTGCACCGTGGGAGGTTACACCCTTTCCAGTTTTAATCCCTCCCTTTCCACCCAAGAATCAAATTAGAGATCAGTCCAAGCTTCGTCTTGAGGCAAAGCTCAACGCCTTAAGCCATATTGATGCTCTGTCCACAGAGCATTCGCTCTCTCAAATCATATACACTGATGGTTCCCTACACCGCACCACGGGTGCAGCTGGAAGTGCAGCTGTCCTGACAATGGGCGATGGCTTGTACTTTGAGTGGGGAGTCCGTATAAACAACTGGGCCTCTACCCTTCAGACCGAACTATTTGCCTTGATCCTTGCACTGAAATGTGTACAAGTCTCCAAACTTGATACATTAATTGTAAGTGACTCCTTATCATCCTTAAATGCTCTCAACTCTTTAAGACATAACTGTAACATGCTCGTGTCCGAAGCTAGACACAAATACAACAAAATTATTAAGGATGGTAACAGAGTCCATTTCATGTGGTCTCCATCTCATGTTGGCCTCCGAATGCATGATAGAGCTGATAAGTTAGCCAAAGAACCTGCCTTTAAAGGAGCCTTTGAGTGTAACCTTGGATTGTCAATGAGCAATCTGAGAGCAGCAGTACACCGAGAACTTCAACAAGATCTTGTAGATCTGAGGCAAAGTGAAATTGACACCAGTAATTCCATCTATCATCATACTATCATGCAAGAGGAGCCACACATCTATGGATCATCCAATAAATCAGCAGACTTCTAGATGTTACTACTGCTCGGCTTAGACTCGGTTACAAGTATCTCTGGGAATTCTCATTATCTGCTGATGTAGACCTGATCAAATGTAAACTGTGTCAACAAAATTATTCGCACACCCTCCGTCACTATGTGATGAAGTGCGAAAAGATACGTGAATTTAGAGACAATTCTATAACCAATGTTCCAGCGATGTGTCAATATTTCATTCAAAATGATCTGCTACCAGAAATTTTAGCCAAATATCCCCAGTTTGCTAACTGTAGGTAGTAACTAAGTAATTGTAACCTATCCACCGCTGCCCACTGGATGGGGGGCGGTGTGCAGGACAAACATATAAATTTTGACACTAGCTCTCCACATATGTCAGTTGCTTAATTTAGAACCTGTACTTGAGGTCGATCTCGAACCCATTGTTGATGTGACGACTTATATTAAAGTTTGTAACTAGCTCATCAAGATTGTAACTTGCTTAGCTAAATGAATTGTGGGGTTCAGTCCCTGAGCCCATTATGTGCCTCTGTAACCCTTTCCACTACCGCCCACAAGATGGGTATGGGGTGCATAATAAATGAACTAAACTAACTGCCCGAGTTTCGGGCAAGAAAAACACTAAGACTAAAACTTCATACTAATTGAGATTAAAGTATAAATTGTGTTGAGAAAAAATAAGACAAAAAATGAAAAAAAGGGGGAGAAAACATGGCAGAAAAAAAGCAAAAATACAATTTGGTCAACAAACAGCATTGTTTAAAATAGAAGACATGGGTTGACATTTTGGGGTGAGGTAGGTTACATTGAGTTAATTAGGTAGTACTTAGTTTTTATCTTAATCTGGTTGGGAGAGGTACAGTCTTTAACATAATTGGGAAGGTCATTCCACATTCTGGGTCCCTTGATTTGTAAAGTATTTCTAGTTTGACTAAGTCGTACTCTTGGAATATCAAATAGGTATTTGTTTCTGGTGTGGTGCTCATGGGTTCTGTTACAACCTTCTAGGAAGCTTTTAAGGTCAGGATTGACATTGCAGTTCAACGTTTTATATATATAAAATACACATGAGAGGATGTGCAGTGACTTAATATCTAACATATTCAGAGATTTGAGTAGGGGTACCGAGTGATGTCTGGGGCCAGAGTTGGATATTGTCCTAATAGCAGGTTTGTGTTGAGTAATTAGAAGACGTAAATGATTTTGGGTAGTAGAGCCCCAAGCACAAATACCATAGTTGAGATAAGGATAGATGAGAGAGTAATAGAGAGTCACCAGGGCAGGGCGAGGTACATAATATCTGATCTTAGAAAGAATGCCAACAGTTTTTGAAACTTTTTTTTATATATTTAGAATATGTCCCTGGAAATTCAGCGTTCTGGTCAATGAGAACGCCAAGGAATTTGCCATCTAATTTGTTACAAATTTGGGTATTGTTAATCCTGAGATTTATTTGATTTGAGAATTTATTGCCAAACAAAATATAGAAAGTTTTGTCAATATTGAGGGTGAGTTTATTGGCAGTTAGCCAGTGATGGACTTTATTTAGCTCAGTATTCACAGTGACATTTAGAGCAAGGGGGTCAGGACTGGAGTTTTTTTTTTTATTATTTTCTACCACAGACGTGGCCACACATTTACAATGCTAAGCTGCATATATACATTTTCTTCTGTCCTCTATGGACAGGGTTAGAGATGTGTTAAACATATAGTTCAAGGGTTTATTGAACAATCAACCACAGAAGGTGATTCGATGCTTTTAAAATGCTAAGCTAACCTACATACGTAAATACATAGATTTACGTATGCCCTACATAAAGTGTTAGATGTGTCTTTTACATAGTGTCATTAATGTGCATTTACAAAGGTGAAATGTAATTCTGATCAGCTTCCATATATACTTTATACACATACATGTACATACACACACACGCATATATGTACATATACATACATATATACACACACACATGCATGCACATACATTTGTCTCTTTTACTCTGACAGGGTGAGATAGCTGATAGAGAAACTAGTGTGCAATTAAGCACTTAATCACTGAAGGTGATGAAGGTGCTTTTACAAGCTCAGGTTATATAGTTACATCAAATACATACATTGTATAATTGATACATTACACGGTTAATCTTGGGTACAAGTCCAATATATCATCAAGTGTTCCAATACTCATATAGTAATTACACAGTTAGAGTAAATGAAGGTCGTGTTGTCAGCAAATAGAATTGGTTTGAGATGTTAGGAGGCATTTGGAAGGTCATTAATGTAGATGAGAAAGAGGAGAGGGCCAAGTATGCTGCCCTGAGGAACACCAATGTTGATGGGTAGGGTGGGAGAAATTGAATTATTCACAGAAACATACTGGAGCCTGTCAGTAAGGTAAGACTTAATGTACTGCAGGGAGTGTCCTCTGACTCCATAATGTTGTAATTTAAGAAGAAGGTTTTAGTGGTTAACAGTGCCAAATGCCTTACGCAGGTCCACAAATAACCCAACAGGGAACTCATTTTTATCAAGAACTGCATGTATCAAGTTAATCATACTAATAAGTGCATCGTTAGTGCTTCTTTGGGTCTGAAGCCATACTGACAAGAGCTAAGTATATTGAGTTTGGCTAGATAAGAATAAAGCTGCTTGTAGATTAGTTTTTCAAATATTTTTGACAAGTTTGGCAGAGTTGATATAGGTCTGAAGTTGTTAACATCAGTGAGATCACCACATTTGTGGACAGAGGTTACTCTCGCTTTTTTTTAGAATATCTGGAAAGGTTTTGGAGTTCAAGTGACTTGTTGAAGAGCAATGCAATAGCAGGAGCTAAAAATCTGAAGGCTTTTTTGTAAATTAAAGTTGGTATCTCCTCAAGGGCACTAGGCTTGGTTTTAAGGGAAAGGATTATGTCAGTAACATCAGTGGAATTAGTAGGCATTAGGTACAGAGACTGTGGATAGTTACCTGTAAGGTAGTCCTTAACATCAGTACTGGAAGATGGAATATCATTTGCAAGGGATGACCCAATGGAAGAGAAGAACCTATTGAACTCAAAAGCAGAGTCAGAGGCTGAAAGCTGACCATCATTATTTGAAGCACATAGTGCATTCTGGTGACAAACGTCATGAGTGACGAGAGTGTGGGATGAGTTTCACTCGGCTTGAACATGTGAAGACTCATGTTAGTGCATTCAGGTGGCAAACCTTGTGAGAGTCCAGCGTGTAGGAAGAGATTCAAGAATTTTGGATATATGAGAAGGCACATATTAGATTTATTTATTTATTTATTTATTTATTTATTTATATATGTACAAGAAGGTACATTGAGTTTGTGAGAATACATTGGATAGTACAGTATTTACATTCTTGTAAAGCCACTAGTACGCGCAGCGTTTCAGGCAGGTCCTTAATCTAACAGATAATTTTAAGTAGGTAATTTCAATCAGAATTGATAAATGATAACAAATACATTGCAAGAGAAAAATGAGATGAGAGAGCTTAGTAAGTATATTAAAGCACATTGTTATATTAAAGCTCTGATTGATTACATTGACAGCTTGATTAGTAATTTAAACAAGATTAATAGACACCATACAGCAGATTGACAGTACATATAGGACAGCAATGATCACAATGGTAAAGATGTTCAGATTGGGTACATAAAGATTGAGAGACTGGGTAGCAATAGATACAGATAAACAAGATTAATAAGCACCATACAGCAGAATGGCAGCACATATAAGAAGACAGCAATGATCACTGTTACGACCCTGGGTTCCTCAGTGGAAACCAGAGGTCAAAATTGAGCTATTAAACTTTCCTATAGTATAGTTGGACGCATCACGAGCTGAAATTGTTTGTATCTTCCCTGCCAGACGTAAGACTATTCTTGTTTCTCAAAGAGCATTTAAAGACTGAGCTGGAGGTTGATTATTAAATAATAACATAGGCACCAACTATGTTTACTAATACTTTCTAATCATTTGTAAAGTAACAATACGTTGCATAGGGGAAGATCTTTAATGTGCTTAGCTGCACGATCAATTAGGCTCCTCCCGGCAACACCACATGCAGAGCCCTGAGCTGGTCGCTGGGAGCGTTCTCCTCTGGCTGGCGTTCGTGGGACGAGACCTTCTCTGTGGCTGCACTTCTCTTCTCCCTTCTCTTATTTCCCTTACCTTAGTTCCATGTACCATTAAGTTAAGTACGGTGTGTTTAAGTGTGCCTACTCTGGTAGTAACGATTGGTGAGACCTGGGGGTAGTATTTGCCAGTGTTTTGGGTACCCCTAAGTGTTGTGTTTTTGTATTAGGGTACCACGTGGTCTCACTACCCTAAGCTGCATCCAGCTTCAGTGCTTATCCAGTAGTACTTTACCCTAGCTTGTTCTCAGTGTAAACCTTGTATCCTGCCTATGTGGACCAAGGCTTTTAATGTAAGATAGTGTGGTAAAGTAATTATTATTATTGTTTTTGGTGTGAGTGTATATGGGGGGTTGTTAAGGGGGTTAATAAATAAGTAAATTAGAACAGAGTATCCCTTCTTCCTGTGTGGGAGTGCATTGATCAACCCTAGTCTAACATGGTCTAGTAGCAAGTTATTATTACTGAGGATAGTTTATTTGGGGGCCGGGCCTTTTAGCTCTCCCATATTTAATAACTCTGTATTCTAACTACCCTTACCCCTTAAACTGGGAGCAAATAAACCAGGACTTCACAGAAATAAACTGGAAGAACAGCTAGAAAATGCAAACCTGAACCAGTGCCTGGAAAAAATAAGCTCAGTAGCACTAGAAATATGTTCAAACCGCATACCTCTAAGAAAAAAGAGGAGAGATGCAGATTGGAACGGGAACGTCGTTCCCTATATAGGCGAAGAAACGAATCGTGGAACAACTTGAGAGTCGCACCCTATCTCAAGAACGGCGAAGAAGGTTAGGTAAAGAAATAGAAACAATTGAACGCAAGCTACAAGAATCATACAAAACCCAGGAGAGGCAAAGAGAGGAAAAGGCCATCAGTGAAATAAAGAGAAATCCGAAATATTTTTCTCCTATGCAAAATCAAGATCAAAACCACATCTAGTATCGGGCCCCTGCGAAAGGGAGATGGAACTTTCACCGATGACAACAAGAAATGAGCGAGCTACTGAGGAAGCAGTACGACTCTGTTTTCAGTGAGCCATTAAACGCACTAAAGAGTGATAACCCAAATGAATTTTTCATGGATATGATACCAACATCAAATCATATATCAGACGTCACCCCAATCCCCACTGGATTTTGAGGAAGCCATAAACAGTATGCCTATGCACTCTGCACCAGGCCCGGATTCTTGAACTCCATATTCATCAAGAACTGTAAAAAACCACTATCGCAGGCCCTCCACATTCTGTGGAGACAAAGCCTAGATACTGGCGTTATTCCTGATATACTAAAAACAGCAGATGATAGCACCACTTCATAAAGGAGGAAATAAGGCAGAGGCAAAAAATTACAGACCGATAGCACTAACATCGCACATTATAAAAAATTTTGAGAGAGTGCTAAGAAGTAAGATCACAAAATACATGGAATCACAGCATCTCCATAACCCCGGACAGCATGGTTTCAGAACAGGGCGCTCTTGCCTGTCGCAGTTGCTGGACCACTATGATATGGCATTAGATGCTATGGAAGACAAACAAAACGCTGATGTAATTTACACAGATTTCGCAAAAGCTTTTGATAAATGTGACCATGGCGTTATTGCACATAAAATGCGTTCAAAGGAATTACCGTAAAATAGGCAGATGGATCTACAATTTCCTGACCAACAGAACCCAATGTGTAATAGTCAACAAAATAAAATCCAGCCCATCAACCGTGAAGAGCTCAGTCCCCCAGGGTACTGTGCTTGCTCCAGTACTTTTTCTCATCCTCATATCGGACATAGACAAGAACACATCCTATAGCACTGTATCATCCTTTGCAGATGACACTAGGATCTTCATGAGAGTAGGCAACATAGAGGACACGGCAAACCTCCAGTCAGATGTAGATCAGGTCTTTCTGTGGCTACAGAAAATAATATGGTGTTTAACGAAAATAAGTTCCAGCTCATGCGCTATGGAAAAAATGATAATATAAAAACGAAAACCACGTACAAAAACTCAGGCAAATCATAACATAGAACGTAAAGGCAATGTAAAGGATCTGGGGTGTACTCATGTCGGAAGACCTTACATTTAAAGAACACAATAAAGTAGCCGTCACAACTGCAAGAAAAATGACAGGTTGGATAACAAGAACTTTTCACAATAGAGATGCTATACCGATGATGACACTTTTCAAAACGCTTGTGCTCTCTAGAGTGGAGTACTGCTGCACAATGACAACCCCTTTCAAAGCTGGAGAAAATTGCTGACCTGGAGAGCGTGCAGAGATCCTTTACTGCTAGAATCCACTCAGTAAAACATCCTAAATTACTGGGACCGACTAAAGAGCCTAAATCTGTACTCCCTTGAGCGCAGGCGGGAGAGATACATAATAATTTACACGTGGAAAATATTAGAGGGGCTGGTCCCAAACCTGCACACAGAAATAACATCACATGAGACCAGAAGACATGGCAGGATGTGCAGAATACCCCCGTTGAAAAGCGGAGGTGCAACAGGTACTCTGAGAGAGAACTCTATCAACATCAGAGGCCCGAGACTGTTCAACACGCTTCCACTACACATAAGGGGCATAACTGGCAATCCCCTCCCAGTGTTCAAGAAAGAACTGGATAAGCACCTCCAAAGGATACCTGATCAACCAGGCTGTGGACTCATACGTCAGGCTGCGAGCAGCCGCGTCCAACAGCCTGGTTGATCAGTCCGGCAACCAGGAGGCCTGGTCGACGACCGGGCCGCGGAGACGCTAAGCCCCGAAAGCACCTCAAGGTAACCTCAAGGTAAGGTAAACCCTTAATAGTACCAGTTCCCCCATAGCAAGTACACCATTTTTCATAACAATCACAATGGTTAAGATGTTCAAATTGGGAACATAAAGGTTGGGAGATTGGGTAGCAATAGATACAGTGCAATTTTAAGGCAAAAAGTGAAAAACTATGAAGATGAAATTAGGTACTTTTTAGTATTGATTTTGAATGATGTAAAAGTTGGACAGCTTTTCAATTTCAGTAGGGAGTGAGTTCCATAAACTGGGTCCCTTTATTTGCATAGAGTGTTTACACAGATTAAGTTAACTCTGGGGATATCAAAGAGATATTTATTTCTGGTGTGGGTGGTGATAATGGGTCCTATTACATCTGTCCAGGAAGAGTTTTCAGACAAGGATTTGCATTTAAGAACAGGGTTTTGTAAATGTAGTTGACACAAGAGAATTTGTGGAGTGAGATTATGTTTAGCATGTTTAGGGAGTTAAACAAGGGGGCTGAGTGTTGTCTGAAAGCAGAATTTTATATTATTCTGATAGCAGATTTTTGCTGGATGATGATGGACTTGAGGTGGTTTGCAGTGGTTGAACCCCATGCACAGATACCATAATTAAGATAGTGATAGATTAGTGCATAATATAGAGAGATTGAGAGCAGAGTTAGGTACATAATATCTGATTTTGGAGAGTATACCAACTGCTTTAGAGACTTTCTTAGTTATGTGTTGTATGTGGGTACTGAAGTTGAGTCTCTTGTCTAGGAATAGGTCAAGAAACTTTCCATCATTTTTATTGCTAATGTTTACATTGTCTATCTGAAGCTGAATTGCATTTGTAGATTTGCTTCCAAATAGGATGTAGTAGGTCTTTTCTATGTTAAGTGTTAGTTTGTTTGTTGACATCCATAAGTGGACTTTTTTTAGTTCATTATTAACAACATCATTTAATGTATGTGGGTTGGGGTTGGAGTAGATGAGGGTAGTATCATCAGCAAACAAAATAGGAGGTTTCAGAATGTTAGAGACATTAGGCAGATTGTAACGGTTCTATTGTTACGTAAAGTAAGGTGACAAATAAACACAGACACTAAGATACTATATATATATTGGTCGAATATACAGAAGTACACAGGTGATACTTTGGTGTGAGTTGAGCGCACTGAGCGTCGGTACAGTATTCTCGCAATGTCTGCTCTAGACCACACTTGAAAGTAGACTCTGGTTATGTTTGCTATCCTGCTGCTTATATGCCCGGGCAACTCCTCACCGTATTGCCCGGGCAACGCCTCACCTCATTCATCTCCCAAAGGTTGACGAGGAATATTAACAATGCATTTGGAGCGAGTATATTATTGGGATAATCTACTCGCTACAGAAACTCCCCCTCCCAGGGGATGAAAGGAAAAATACTTGATCAAGGAACTTAGCTGGTTCGGTGAATTGTACGCCCTGCTCGCGTTACATAACCATCAAAGTTAACTTCCTCCTCTTCGCTGATGTCATCTAACTGGGGTCGTAGGGTGGGAGGTCGCACAGGATCGTCCGTCGTCGTAGGATCAGGTTGTGGTGCGGCTGGTAACTGGGGTTGTAGGGTGGGAGGTCGTACAGGATCGTCCGTTGTCGTAGGTGGCGGTGCTGCTGGTAACTGGGGTCGAAAAGTGAACTGCGTAGTCGGCGGATGTGTCTCTGGATTTAGCAGTGTCGCAGACGTTGAGAACGAAGCCTGGAGCAGAGCAGAGAGCTGAGTGAGGCCGGAGTCGTGGAGCTCTATGTGGGAGAGCGTGGCGGCTCGATTGAGAATTGTGAGTGTCTAAAACTCGGGGAGCGAGAGCATGGCGGCTCGATGCGGTCGTAGTCTGCTGTCTGCTGTGTCGAAAGCTGTAGCGTCTTGGGTTGATTAGGACTGTACACGCCGAGTACTACATTGTTGACTGTAATTAGTTCTGGTACCAAAAGATGTAGGCAGTGTGTGGACAATCTCGGTGTAGCAGGAGAGAAGAATGTGCATAATTGTTGCGTCCTTGGGTCGCTGGTGGAGCATTTAGATCCGGGGCGGATGGGCTCGGGCACCAGGACATTAGGAGGTAATGTAGGCACGTAGTTAGGACAACGAGGTAATCACATCTAGAGCTGAATTGTCCTGAAGGCGACGAAGTGTCGGAAACGCAAGCTGTACGTCCTGTACTGCGCAAAGGGCTTGAGTCGGCCGAGTATCAAACTGCAGTGAACGTGTAGATGAATCTGATGACAGAGCAGCTGTCGTGGGCGTAGGACAAGCAGTGCCCTGGTAGCGACGGAGAGTCAGCAGGACAAGCTGTAGATTCAACATGATGTAATCATTGATGAGCTGTCAGATGAGTGAGTAACGATCGTGGAGCAGCAAGCCGTAGTAGATGAAAATGCAGAGATGGACGCGATGAAAATCATAGCTGTGGCGAGGGTGTTGGCAGTGTTCCATCACCAGCAAACAGTAGAGGTCCAGTGAGAGTCCATGTTGTAGTCCATCGTGGCTGGGTATCGTCGAAACTTCGTGAAGGTCGAAAATAGCCTCCATCTGCATGAACCAAAATTCTGGCTCATCTGCGTTGTATGCTGGAAACCTGGTAGATAAATCCATGACGAAGATCTAGTTTGTGACTAGGTGTTCTTTTTCACTCACTGGGTCACCAATGTAACGGTTCTATTGTTACGTAAAGTAAGGTGATAAATAAACACAGAACACTAAGATACTATATATATATTTGGTCGAATATACAGAAGTACACAGGTGATACTTTGGTGTGAGTTGAGCGCACTGAGCGTCGGTATAGTATCTCGCAAGTGTCTGCTCTAGACCACACTTGAAAGTAGACTCTGGTTAATGTTTGCTATCCTGCTGCTTATATGCCCGGGCAACTCCTCACCGTATTGCCCGGGCAACGCCTCACCTCATTCATCTCCAAAGGTTGACAGGAATATTAACAATGCATTTGGAGCGAGTATATTATTGGGATAATCTACTCGCTACAAGATCATTGATGTATATAAGAAATAGAAGAGGTCCCAAGATGCTGCCCTGTGGCACTCCAACGGTTATTGGTAGAATGGGAGAGGTTATATTATTGATGGCTACACATTGGTGTCTATCACTAAGATAGGATTGGATATAGTCCAGTGCATGGCCTCATGGACCTGCACAGATTAAGGACCTGCCAGAAACGCTGCGCGTGCTAGTGGCTTTACAAGACTATAAATACTATGCTATGTATTCTCACAAACCCAATGTATCGTCTTGCATATAAATAAATAAATAAATAAATAAATAAATAAATAATAAATAAATAAATAAATAAATAAATAAATAATAAATATTAGTGCATTCAAGTGACGAACCTCATGAGGGCCCCAGAGTGCGCGAAGTTATTCAGTTGTCATAGAAGTATGAAGACTCACAGGAAGGTGCATGTGGAGGAAATACCTTTTGAATATGCCAAGTGTGGCAAAAAATTTAGAGCATGTGGAAATATAATAAAGCACATACATGTTAGTGCTTTCTGGTGACCAACCTCATGAATGTCATTAGTCTCCGTGGTGTAGTGGTAAGACACTCGCCTGGCGTTCTGCGAGCGCTATGTCATGGGTTCGTATCCTAGCCGGGGAGGATTTACTGGGCGCAAATCCTTAACTGTAGCCTCTGTTTAACTCAACAGTAAAATGTGTACTTGGTTGTAACAACGATTCTTCGCGGCGGGGATCGTATTCCAGGGACCTGCCCGAAACTCTACGCGTACTTGTGGCTCTACAACAATGTAACAACTCTTCTATATATCTAAAATAAAAAAAAAAAATGTCCAAAGTGTGGGAAGAGATTAAGCCGTTTTGAACATGTAAAGAGGCACAATATTTACCAGAATTTACCTGAGGGCCACTAATACTAGTGACCACTAATACTAGTGGCCACTAATACTAGTGGTCACTAATACTAGTGGCCACTAATACTAGTGGTCACTAATACTAGTGGCCACTAATACTAGTGGCCACTAATACTAGTGACCACTAATACTAGTGACCACTAATACTAGTGACCACTAATACTAGTGACCACTAATACTAGTGACCACTAATACTAGTGACCACTAATACTAGTGGCCACTAATACTAGTGACCACTAATACTAGTGGCCACTAATACTAGTGACCACTAATACTAGTGACCACTAATACTAGTGACCACTAATACTAGTGACCACTAATACTAGTGGCCACTAATACTAGTGACCACTAATACTAGTGACCACTAATACTAGTGACCACTAATACTAGCGACCACTAATACTAGTGACCACTAATACTAGTGACCACTAATACTAGTGACCACTAATACTAGTGGCCACTAATACTAGTGACCACTAATACTAGTGGCCACTAATACTAGTGACCACTAATACTAGTGACCACTAATACTAGTGACCACTAATACTAGTGACCACTAATACTAGTGACCACTAATACTAGTGACCACTAATACTAGTGACCACTAATACTAGTGGCCACTAATACTAGTGACCACTAATACTAGTGACCACTAATACTAGTGACCTCGATGAGGACAGGAAGCTGGCGGCTTGTCAAATGTCCCCCCATTTATCCTGTTGATGTTTTCCAGCTGTATTATAAAACCCGGCAGAGTTTAGGCGTTTGTGGCTTTGGTGGGTATGCATGTCCTCGGGTTTACAACTCTATGGGTGAACAAGCATCTCCTGTTCTAAGTCCTACATTGTGGCATGTTGAGCTTGAAACCGCTGCTCCTTGTTGTTGTTATATCTGACCTTTTGAAGTTCTTCTCTTCCATTGGGTCATCCCTTGCAAATGATATTCCATCTTCCAGTACTGATGTTAAGGACTATCTTACAGCTAACTATCCTCAGTCTTACAGGTAACTATCCACAGTCTTACAGGTAACTATCCTCAGTCTTACAGGTAACTATCCTCAGTCTTACAGGTAACTATCCTCAGTCTTACAGGTAACTATCCACAGTCTTACAGGTAACTATCCACAGTCTTACAGGTAACTATCCACAGTCTTACAGGTAACTATCCTCAGTCTTACAGGTAACTATCCACAGTCTTACAGGTAACTATCCACAGTCTTACAGGTAACTATCCACAGTCTTACAGGTAACTATCCACAGTCTTACAGGTAACTATCCACAGTCTTACAGGTAACTATCCTCAGTCTTACAGCTAACTATCCACAGTCTTACAGGTAACTATGCACAGTCTTACAGGTAACTATCCACAGTCTTACAGGTAACTATCCTCAGTCTTACAGGTAACTATCCACAGTCTTACAGGTAACTATCCACAGTCTTACAGGTAACTATCCACAGTCTTACAGGTAACTATCCACAGTCTTACAGGTAACTATCCACAGTCTTACAGGTAACTATCCACAGTCTTACAGGTAACTATCCTCAGTCTTACAGGTACTATCCACAGTCTTACAGGTAACTATCCACAGTCTTACAGGTAACTATCCACAGTCTTACAGGTAACTATCCACAGTCTTACAGGTAACTATCCACAGTCTTACAGCTAACTATCCAAGTCTTACAGCTAACTATCCACAGACGCCAACAGCCTTCAGGTCGCCCCTATATCCTTGCCACTATTTACGAGACCATCACAATTCCTCCTCCAACACTTCCTCACACGTTACTCACGTAGCTTCCTCACACGTTACTCACGTAGCTTCCTCACACGTTACTCACGTAGCTTCCTCACACGTTACTCACGTAGCTTCCTCACACGTTACTCACGTAGCTTCCCTCACACGTTACTCACGTAGCTTCCTCACACGTTACTCACGTAGCTTCCTCACACGTTACTCACGCAGCTTCCTCACACGTTACTACCATAGCTTCCTCACACGTTACTACCATAGCTTCCTCACACGTTACTCACGTAGCTTCCTCACACGTTACTCACGTAGCTTCCTCACACGTTACTCACGTAGCTTCCTCACACGTTACTCACGTAGCTTCCTCACACGTTACTCACGTAGCTTCCTCACACGTTACTACCATAGCTTCCTCACACCGTTACTACCGTAGCTTCCTCACACGTTACTCACGTAGCTTCCTCACACGTTACTCACGTAGCTTCCTCACATGTTACTCACGTAGCTTCCTCACACGTTACTACCGTAGCTTCCTCACACGTTACTACCGTAGCTTCCTCACACGTTACTACCGTAGCTTCCTCACACGTTACTACCATAGCTTTCCTCACACGTTACTACCATAGCTTCCTCACACGTTACTACCGTAGCTTCCTCACACGTTACTACTGTAGCTTCCTCACACGTTACTACAGTAGCTTCCTCACACGTTACTACCGTAGCTTCCTCACACGTTACTGCCATAGCTTCCTCACACGTTACTACCGTAAGCTTCCTCACACGTTACTACCGTAGCTTCCTCACACGTTACTACCATAGCTTCCTCACACGTTACTACTGTAGCTTCCTCACACGTTACTACCATAGCTTCCTCACACGTTACTACCATAGCTGCCTCACACGTTACTACCATAGCTTCCTCACCACGTTACTACTGTAGCTTCCTCACCACGTTACTACCGTAGCTTCCTCACACGTTACTACATAGCTGCCTCACACGTTACTACCGTAGCTTCCTCACACGTTACTACCATAGCTTCCTCACACGTTACTACCATAGCTTCCTCACACGTTACTACCGTAGCTTCCTCACACGTTACTACCATAGCTTCCTCACACGTTACTACCATAGCTTCCTCACATGCTTCTACCATAGCTTCCTCACACGTTACTACCATAGCTTCCTCACATGCTCCTACCATAGCTTTCTCACACGTTACTCACGCAGCTTCCTCACACGTTACTCACGCAGCTTCCTCACACGTTACTACCATAGCTTCCTCACACGTTACTACCGTAGCTTCCTCACACGTTACTACTGTAGCTTCCTCACACGTTACTACTGTAGCTTCCTCACACGTTACTACTGAAGCTTCCTCACACGTTACTACCATAGCTTCCTCACACGTTACTACCATAGCTTCCTCATACATTACTCACGCAGCTTCCTCACACGTTACAACTGTAGCTTCCTCACACGTTACTATTGTAGCTTCCTCATACGTTACTACTGTAGCTTCCTCACACGTTACTACCGTAGCTTCCTCACACGTTACTACCATAGCTTCCTCACACATTACTACCATAGCTTCCTCATACGTTACTCACGCAGCTTCCTCACACGTTACTACTGTAGCTTCCTCACACGTTACTACTGTAGCTTCCTCATACGTTACTACTGTAGCTTCCTCACACGTTACTACCGTAGCTTCCTCACACGTTACTCCCGTAGCTTCCTCACACGTTACTACCATAGCTTCCTCACACGTTACTACCATAGCTTCCTCACACGTTACTACCGTAGCTTCCTCACACGTTACTACTGTAGCTTCCTCACACGTTACTACCATAGCTTCCTCACACGTTACTACTGTAGCTTCCTCACACGTTACTACCGTAGCTTCCTCACACGTTACTACTGTAGCTTCCTCACACGTTACTACCATAGCTTCCTCACACGTTACTACCATAGCTTCCTCACACGTTACTACCATAGCTTCCTCACACGTTACTACCATAGCTTCCTCACACGTTACTACCATAGCTTCCTCACACGTTACTACCGTAGCTTCCTCACACGTTACTACCGTAGCTTCCTCACACGTTACTACCATAGCTTCCTCACACGTTACTACCATAGCTCCTCACACGTTACTACCATAGCTTCCTCACACGTTACTACCGTAGCTTCCTCACACGTTACTACCGTAGCTTCCTCACACGTTACTACCGTAGCTTCCTCACACGTTACTACCATAGCTTCCTCACACGTTACTACTGTAGCTTCCTCACACGTTACTACCGTAGCTTCCTCACACGTTACTACCGTAGCTTCCTCACACGTTACTACCATAGCTTCCTCACACGTTACTACTGTAGCTTCCTCACACGTTACTACCATAGCTTCCTCACACGTTACTACTGTAGCTTCCTCACACGTTACTACCGTAGCTTCCTCACACGTTACTACCATAGCTTCCTCACACGTTACTACTGTAGCTTCCTCACACGTTACTACCATAGCTTCCTCACATGTTTACTACCGTAGCTTCCTCACACGTTACTACTGTAGCTTCCTCACACGTTACTACCGTAGCTTCCTCACACGTTACTACCGTAGCTTCCTCACACGTTACTATCATAGCTTCCTCACACGTTACTACCGTAGCTTCCTCACACGTTACTACCATAGCTTCCTCACACGTTACTACTGTAGCTTCCTCACACGTTACTACCGTAGCTTCCTCACACGTTACTCCCGTAGCTTCCTCACACGTTACTACCATAGCTTCCTCACACGTTACTACCATAGCTTCCTCACACGTTACTACCGTAGCTTCCTCACACGTTACTACTGTAGCTTCCTCACACGTTACTACCGTAGCTTCCTCACACGTTACTACTGTAGCTTCCTCACACGTTACTACCGTAGCTTCCTCACACGTTACTACTGTAGCTTCCTCACACGTTACTACCATAGCTTCCTCACACGTTACTACCATAGCTTCCTCACACGTTACTACCATAGCTTTCCTCACACGTTACTACCATAGCTTCCTCACACGTTACTACCATAGCTTCCTCACACGTTACTACCATAGCTTCCTCACACGTTACTACCATAGCTTCCTCACACGTTACTACCATAGCTTCCTCACACGTTACTATCATAGCTTCCTCACACGTTACTACCGTAGCTTCCTCACACGTTACTACCATAGCTTCCTCACACGTTACTACCATAGCTTCCTCACACGTTACTACTGTAGCTTCCTCACACGTTACTACCATAGCTTCCTCACACGTTACTACCGTAGCTTCCTCACACGTTACTACCATAGCTTCCTCAGACGTTACTACCGTAGCTTCCTCACACGTTACTACCGTAGCTTCCTCACACGTTACTACCATAGCTTCCTCACACGTTACTACCATAGCTTCCTCACATGTTACTACCGTAGCTTCCTCACACGTTACTACTGTAGCTTCCTCACACGTTACTACCGTAGCTTCCTCACACGTTACTACCGTAGCTTCCTCACACGTTACTATCATAGCTTCCTCACACGTTACTACCGTAGCTTCCTCACACGTTACTACCATAGCTTCCTCACACGTTACTACTGTAGCTTCCTCACACGTTACTACTGTAGCTTCCTCACACGTTACTACCGTAGCTTCCTCACACGTTACTACCATAGCTTCCTCACACGTTACTACCATAGCTTCCTCACACGTTACTACCATAGCTTCCTCACACGTTACTACCGTAGCTTCCTCACACGTTACTACCGTAGCTTCCTCACACGTTACTACTGTAGCTTCCTCACACGTTACTACCGTAGCTTCCTCACACGTTACTACCGTAGCTTCCTCACACGTTACTATCATAGCTTCCTCACACGTTACTACCGTAGCTTCCTCACACGTTACTATCATAGCTTCCTCACACGTTACTACCATAGCTTCCTCACACGTTACTACTGTAGCTTCCTCACACGTTACTACCATAGCTTCCTCACACGTTACTATCATAGCTTCCTCACACGTTACTACCATAGCTTCCTCACACGTTACTATCATAGCTTCCTCACACGTTACTACCGTAGCTTCCTCACACGTTACTACCATAGCTTCCTCACACGTTACTACCATAGCTTCCTCACACGTTACTACTGTAGCTTCCTCACACGTTACTACCATAGCTTCCTCACACGTTACTACCGTAGCTTCCTCACACGTTACTACCATAGCTTCCTCAGACGTTACTACCGTAGCTTCCTCACACGTTACTACCGTAGCTTCCTCACACGTTACTACCATAGCTTCCTCACACGTTACTATCATAGCTTCCTCACACGTTACTACCGTAGTGTCCTCACACGTTACTCACGTAGGGTCCTCACACGTTACTCACGTGGGGTCCTCATGCGTTACTCACGTAGGGTCCTCACACGTTACTCACGTAGGGTCCTCACGCGTTACTCACGTAGGGTCCTCACATTTTACTCACGTAGGGTCCTCACACGTTACTCACGTAGGGTCCTCTCACGTTACTCACGTAGGGTCCTCACACGTTACTCACGTAGGGTCCTCACACGTTACTCACGTAGGGTCCTCACACGTTACTCACGTAGGGTCCTCACAAGTTACTCACGTAGGGTCCCCACACGTTACTCACGTAGGGTCCTCACACGTTACTCACGTAGGGTCCTTACGTTACTCACGTAGGGTCCTCACACGTTACTCACGTAGGGTCCTCACACGTTACTCACGTAGGGTCCTCACACGTTACTCACGTAGGGTCCTCACACGTTACTCACGTAGGGTCCTCACACGTTACTCAAGTAGGGTCCTCACACGTTACTCACGTAGGGTCCTCACACGTTACTCACGTAGTGTCCTCACACGTTACTCACGTAGGGTCCTCACACGTTACTCACGTAGGGTTTTCACACGTTGCTCACGTAGGGTCCTCACACGTTACTCACGTAGGGTCCTCACACGTTACTCACGTAGGGTCCTCACACGTTACTCACGTAGGGTCCTCACACGTTACTCACGTAGGGTCCTCACACGTTACTCACGTAGGGTCTTCACACGTTACTCACGTAGTGTCCTCACACGTTACTCACGTAGGGTCCTCACACGTTACTCACGTAGGGTCCTCACACGTTACTCACGTAGGGTCCTCACACGTTGCTCACGTAGGGTCCTCACACGTTACTCACGTAGGGTCTTCACACGTTACTCACGTAGTGTCCTCACACGTTACTCACGTAGGGTCCTCACACGTTACTCACGTAGGGTCCTCACACGTTACTCACGTAGGGTCCTCACACGTTACTCACGTAGGGTCCTCACACGTTACTCACGTAGGGTCCTCACACGTTACTCACGTAGGGTCCTCACACGTTACTCACGTAGGGTCCTCACACGTTACTCACGTAGGGTCCTCACACGTTACTCACGTAGGGTCCTCACACGTTACTCACGTAGGGTCCTCACACATTACTCACGTAGGGTCCTCACACGTTACTCACGTAGGGTCCTCACACGTTACTCACGTAGGGTCCTCACACGTTACTCACGTAGGGTCCTCACACGTTACTCACGTAGGGTCCTCACACGTTACTCACGTAGGGTCCTCACAAGTTACTCACGTAGGGTCCCCACACGTTACTCACGTAGGGTCCTCACACGTTACTCACGTAGGGTCCTCACACGTTACTCACGTAGGGTCCTCACACGTTACTCACGTAGGGTCCTCACACGTTACTACCGTAGCTTCCTCACACGTTACTACCGTAGCTTCCTCACACGTTACTACCATAGCTTCCTCACACGTTACTATCATAGCTTCCTCACACGTTACTACCGTAGTGTCCTCACACGTTACTCACGTAGGGTCCTCACACGTTACTCACGTGGGGTCCTCACACGTTACTCACGTAGGGTCTTCACACGTTACTCACGTAGTGTCCTCACACGTTACTCACGTAGGGTCCTCACACGTTACTCACGTAGGGTCCTCACACGTTACTACCGTAGCTTCCTCACACGTTACTACCATAGCTTCCTCAGACGTTACTACCGTAGCTTCCTCACACGTTACTACCGTAGCTTCCTCACACGTTACTACCATAGCTTCCTCACACGTTACTATCATAGCTTCCTCACACGTTACTACCGTAGTGTCCTCACACGTTACTCACGTAGGGTCCTCACACGTTACTCACGTGGGGTCCTCATGCGTTACTCACGTAGGGTCCTCACACGTTACTCACGTAGGGTCCTCACGCGTTACTCACGTAGGGTCCTCACATTTTACTCACGTAGGGTCCTCACACGTTACTCACGTAGGGTCCTCTCACGTTACTCACGTAGGGTCCTCACACGTTACTCACGTAGGGTCCTCACACGTTACTCACGTAGGGTCCTCACACGTTACTCACGTAGGGTCCTCACAAGTTACTCACGTAGGGTCCCCACACGTTACTCACGTAGGGTCCTCACACGTTACTCACGTAGGGTCCTTACGTTACTCACGTAGGGTCCTCACACGTTACTCACGTAGGGTCCTCACACGTTACTCACGTAGGGTCCTCACACGTTACTCACGTAGGGTCCTCACACGTTACTCACGTAGGGTCCTCACACGTTACTCAAGTAGGGTCCTCACACGTTACTCACGTAGGGTCCTCACACGTTACTCACGTAGTGTCCTCACACGTTACTCACGTAGGGTCCTCACACGTTACTCACGTAGGGTTTTCACACGTTGCTCACGTAGGGTCCTCACACGTTACTCACGTAGGGTCCTCACACGTTACTCACGTAGGGTCCTCACACGTTACTCACGTAGGGTCCTCACACGTTACTCACGTAGGGTCCTCACACGTTACTCACGTAGGGTCTTCACACGTTACTCACGTAGTGTCCTCACACGTTACTCACGTAGGGTCCTCACACGTTACTCACGTAGGGTCCTCACACGTTACTCACGTAGGGTCCTCACACGTTGCTCACGTAGGGTCCTCACACGTTACTCACGTAGGGTCTTCACACGTTACTCACGTAGTGTCCTCACACGTTACTCACGTAGGGTCCTCACACGTTACTCACGTAGGGTCCTCACACGTTACTCACGTAGGGTCCTCACACGTTACTCACGTAGGGTCCTCACACGTTACTCACGTAGGGTCCTCACACGTTACTCACGTAGGGTCCTCACACGTTACTCACGTAGGGTCCTCACACGTTACTCACGTAGGGTCCTCACACGTTACTCACGTAGGGTCCTCACACGTTACTCACGTAGGGTCCTCACACATTACTCACGTAGGGTCCTCACACGTTACTCACGTAGGGTCCTCACACGTTACTCACGTAGGGTCCTCACACGTTACTCACGTAGGGTCCTCACACGTTACTCACGTAGGGTCCTCACACGTTACTCACGTAGGGTCCTCACACGTTACTCACGTAGGGTCCTCACACGTTACTCACGTAGGTCCTCACACGTTACTCACGTAGGGTCCTCACACGTTACTCACGTAGGGTCCTCACACGTTACTCACGTAGGGTCCTCACACGTTACTCACGTAGGGTCCTCACACGTTACTCACGTAGGGTCCTCACACGTTACTCACGTAGGGTCCTCACACGTTACTCACGTAGGGTCCTCACACGTTACTCACGTAGGGTCCTCACACGTTACTCACGTAGCGTCCTCACACGTTACTCACGTAGGGTCCTCACACGTTACTCACGTAGGGTCCTCACACGTTACTCACGTAGGGTCCTCACACGTTACTCACGTAGGGTCCTCACACGTTACTCACGTAGGGTCCTCACACGTTACTCACGTAGGGTCCTCACACGTTACTCACGTAGGGTCCTCACACGTTACTCACGTAGGGTCCTCACACGTTACTCACGTAGGGTCCTCACACGTTACTCACGTAGGGTCCTCACACGTTACTCACGTAGGGTCCTCACACGTTACTCACGTAGGGTCCTCACACGTTACTCACGTAGGGTCCTCACACGTTACTCACGTAGGGTCCTCGCACGTTACTCACGTAGGGTCCTCACACGTTACTCACGTAGGGTCCTCACACGTTACTCACGTAGGGTCCTCACACGTTACTCACGTAGGGTCCTCACACGTTACTCACGTAGGGTCCTCACACGTTACTCACGTAGGGTCCTCACACGTTACTCACGTAGGGTCCTCACACGTTACTCACGTAGGGTCCTCACACGTTACTCACGTAGGGTCCCCACACGTTACTCACGTAGGGTCCTCACACGTTACTCACGTAGGGTCCTCACACGTTACTCACGTAGGGTCCCCACACGTTACTCACGTAGGGTCCTTACACGTTACTCACGTAGGGTCCTCACACGTTACTCACGTAGGGTCCTCACACGTTACTCACGTAGGGTCCTCACACGTTACTCACGTAGGGTCCTCACACGTTACTCACGTAGGGTCCTCACACGTTACTCACGTAGGGTCCTCACACGTTACTCACGTAGGGTCCTCACACGTTACTCACGTAGGGTCCTCACACGTTACTCACGTAGGGTCCCCACACGTTACTCACGTAGGGTCCTCACACGTTACTCACGTAGGGTCCTCACACGTTACTCACGTAGGGTCCTCACAAATTCCTCTCCAAAAGCCACAAATATCCTTCTTCTTCTGGAGCGACGACTTACGTTTATTTATTTTATTTATTTATTTATTTATATAGCAGAAGGTAGACTGGGGGTTAAGAGAGAACATAGAAATGTTGATGATTTGACATTCTTGTAAAGCCACTAGCACGCTTAGCGTTTCTGGCAAGTCCTTAAACTAACACATTCTTGTAAAGCCACTAGCACGCTTAGCGTTTCTGGCAAGTCCTTAAACTAACACATTCTTGTAAAGCCACTAGCACGCTTAGCGTTTCTGGCAAGTCCTTAAACTAACACATTCTTGTAAAGCCACTAGCACGCTTAGCGTTTCTGGCAAGTCCTTAAACTAACACATTCTTGTAAAGCCACTAGCACGCTTAGCGTTTCTGGCAAGTCCTTAAACTAACACATTCTTGTAAAGCCACTAGCACGCTTAGCGTTTCTGGCAAGTCCTTAAACTAACACATTCTTGTAAAGCCACTAGCACGCTTAGCGTTTCTGGCAAGTCCTTAAACTAACACATTCTTGTAAAGCCACTAGCACGCTTAGCGTTTCTGGCAAGTCCTTAAACTAACACATTCTTGTAAAGCCACTAGCACGCTTAGCGTTTCTGGCAAGTCCTTAAACTAACACATTCTTGTAAAGCCACTAGCACGCTTAGCGTTTCTGGCAAGTCCTTAAACTAACACATTCTTGTAAAGCCACTAGCACGCTTAGCGTTTCTGGCAAGTCCTTAAACTAACACATTCTTGTAAAGCCACTAGCACGCTTAGCGTTTCTGGCAAGTCCTTAAACTAACACATTCTTGTAAAGCCACTAGCACGCTTAGCGTTTCTGGCAAGTCCTTAAACTAACACATTCTTGTAAAGCCACTAGCACGCTTAGCGTTTCTGGCAAGTCCTTAAACTAACACATTCTTGTAAAGCCACTAGCACGCTTAGCGTTTCTGGCAAGTCCTTAAACTAACACATTCTTGTAAAGCCACTAGCACGCTTAGCGTTTCTGGCAAGTCCTTAAACTAACACATTCTTGTAAAGCCACTAGCACGCTTAGCGTTTCTGGCAAGTCCTTAAACTAACACATTCTTGTAAAGCCACTAGCACGCTTAGCGTTTCTGGCAAGTCCTTAAACTAACACATTCTTGTAAAGCCACTAGCACGCTTAGCGTTTCTGGCAAGTCCTTAAACTAACACATTCTTGTAAAGCCACTAGCACGCTTTGCGTTTCTGGCAAGTCCTTAAACTAACACATTCTTGTAAAGCCACTAGCACGCTTAGCGTTTCTGGCAAGTCCTTAAACTAACACATTCTTGTAAAGCCACTAGCACGCTTAGCGTTTCTGGCAAGTCCTTAAACTAACACATTCTTGTAAAGCCACTAGCACGCTTAGCGTTTCTGGCAAGTCCTTAAACTAACACATTCTTGTAAAACCACTAGCACGCTTAGCGTTTCTGGCAAGTCCTTAAACTAACACATTCTTGTAAAGCCACTAGCACGCTTAGCGTTTCTGGCAAGTCCTTAAACTAACACATTCTTGTAAAGCCACTAGCACGCTTAGCGTTTCTGGCAAGTCCTTAAACTAACACATTCTTGTAAAGCCACTAGCACGCTTAGCGTTTCTGGCAAGTCCTTAAACTAACACATTCTTGTAAAGCCACTAGCACGCTTAGCGTTTCTGGCAAGTCCTTAAACTAACACATTCTTGTAAAGCCACTAGCACGCTTAGCGTTTCTGGCAAGTCCTTAAACTAACACATTCTTGTAAAGCCACTAGCACGCTTAGCGTTTCTGGCAAGTCCTTAAACTAACACATTCTTGTAAAGCCACTAGCACGCTTTGCGTTTCTGGCAAGTCCTTAAACTAACACATTCTTGTAAAGCCACTAGCACGCTTAGCGTTTCTGGCAAGTCCTTAAACTAACACATTCTTGTAAAGCCACTAGCACGCTTAGCGTTTCTGGCAAGTCCTTAAACTAACACATTCTTGTAAAGCCACTAGCACGCTTAGCGTTTCTGGCAAGTCCTTAAACTAACACATTCTTGTAAAGCCACTAGCACGCTTAGCGTTTCTGGCAAGTCCTTAAACTAACACATTCTTGTAAAGCCACTAGCACGCTTAGCGTTTCTGGCAAGTCCTTAAACTAACACATTCTTGTAAAGCCACTAGCACGCTTAGCGTTTCTGGCAAGTCCTTAAACTAACACATTCTTGTAAAGCCACTAGCACGCTTAGCGTTTCTGGCAAGTCCTTAAACTAACACATTCTTGTAAAGCCACTAGCACGCTTAGTGTTTCTGGCAAGTCCTTAAACTAACACATTCTTGTAAAGCCACTAGCACGCTTAGCGTTTCTGGCAAGTCCTTAAACTAACACATTCTTGTAAAGCCACTAGCACGCTTAGCGTTTCTGGCAAGTCCTTAAACTAACACATTCTTGTAAAGCCACTAGCACGCTTAGCGTTTCTGGCAAGTCCTTAAACTAACACATTCTTGTAAAGCCACTAGCACGCTTAGCGTTTCTGGCAAGTCCTTAAACTAACACATTCTTGTAAAGCCACTAGCACGCTTAGCGTTTCTGGCAAGTCCTTAAACTAACACATTCTTGTAAAGCCACTAGCACGCTTAGCGTTTCTGGCAAGTCCTTAAACTAACACATCATTTGGAGTAGATAATTTACTGTAAAATTGAAAACAAAAAATTGCAGGTACTTTACAGCTTTACTTTGCGCCTGACAGCTGGATGGACAGCGTTTCGGATTCGTAGTCCTGAGGTCCCGGGTTCGATCCCCGGTGGAGGCGGAGACAAATGGGCAAAATGTTTCTTTCACCCTGATGCCCCTGTTACCTAGCAGTATATAGGTACCTTGGAGTTAGACAGTTGCAACGGGCTGCTTCCTGGGTGTGTGTAACAAGAAGGAGGCCTGGTCGAGGACCGGGCCGCGGGGACGCTAAAGCCCCGAAATCATCTCATGATACAGGTACAGGTATAGGTAATTTTAAGTAGATAATTTACAGTAAAATTGACCAAAAAATGTTTACAAGTACACTGTAAGAAATTTTGCCACAATAAACTAAGATTAGATTAGTACACAATAATAACAATACACTATAATGAACAAGGATTACCAGGTACATTACGGTAAAATTTTGGGTTATACATTGGTTCACTGTAGCAGAATTTGAGCATCATTTCAGGAACTAATGCAGTAGAATATGCACTCAATATAACAATCATGATATCAGATGATATCAAAGATTACAGTGATAAAGTAATATGGCTTAGGTACATATATTGGGGGATTTGGTAGCACTAGATACAGAGCGAGTTACAGCACTAGGTAGGAAACTATGAAGATGAAATTAGGTACTTTTTGGTTTTATTTTTGAATGACACAAAAGTTGGACAGCTCTTCAATTCATTAAAGAGTGAGTTCCACAGACTGGGTCTTTTTATTTGCATAGAGTGTTTACACAGATTAAGTTTGACTCTGGGAACATCAAAGAGATATTTATGTCTGGTGTGGTGAGTATGTGTTCATCTGTCCAGGAAGAGTTTCAGAACAGGGTTTGCACTTAAGAAAAGGGTTTTATAAATGTAATTGACACAAGAGAATGTATGGAGTGAATTTATGTTTAGCATGTTTAGGGATTTAAACAGGGGAGCTGTGTGTTGTCTGAAAGCAGAGTTTGTTATTGTCCTGATAGCAGATTTTTGCTGGGTGATGATGGGCTTGAGGTAGTTTGCAGACGTTGAACCCCATGCACAGATACCATAAGTAAGATAGGGATAGATAAGTGTATAATAGAGTGAGAGGAGAGCAGAGTAGGGTACATAATATCTGATCTTAGAGAGTATACCAATTGTTTTAGAAACCTTTTTAGTTATATGTTGAATGTGGGTGCTGAAGTTGAGTCTCTTGTCAAAAGTGCTGGCCAAGGAACTTTCCATCATTTTTATTGCTAATGTTTACATTATCTATCTGAAGCTGAATTGCATTTGTTGATTTGCATCAAAATAAGATGTAGTAAGTCTTTTTTATTTTTAGTGTGAGTTTGTTGGTTGACATCCACATTGGACTTTTTTAATTCATTGTTTACAACATTAATTAATGTGTGTGGGTTGGGGGTCAGAGTAGATGAGAGTAGTATCATCAGCAAACAATATAGGTTTAAACATGTTAGAGAAATTAGGCAGATCATTGATGCATATAAGAAACAGGAGGGTCCTAGGATGCTGCCCTGTGGCACCCCTACGGTTAGTGGTAGAGTAAGAGAGGTTATATCATTGATGGCTACATATTGGTGTCTGTCACTAAGATAGGATCGGATATAGTTCAGGGCAAGGGCACGGATTCCATAATGGTGGAGTTTAAGTAAGAGGTAGTCATGATTAACGGTATCGAAAGCCTTTCTCAGGTCAATGAAGAGTTCAATCGTAAGCTCACTTTTGTCAAGGGCTGAGTAGATTAAGTCAAGCAAACTTACAATTGCATCATTGGTACTCTTTTGGGAGCGGAAGCCAAACTGACAGGGACTTAGTATATTGAATTTTACGAGACAGGAGTAGAGCTGTTTGTAAATAATTTTTTCAAATATTTTTGATAATATAGGTAGATTTGGTATGGGTCTGTAATTATTTATGTCTGCCGTGTTACCTCCTTTATGAACTGGCGTTACTCTTGCTTTTTTAAGGATGTCTGGGAAGGTATGACACTCTAGGGATTTATTGAACAACAAAGCTATGGGTGGTGCAAGGGCATGGGAGACACTCTTGTATACCATCGACGGTATTTCATTAATGTTCCCAGCTTTGGTTTTTAGTGAGTGAATGATGGACACAACATCTGTAGTGCTGAGTGGAGAGAGGAGACGAGAGTTTGGGTAGCTGCCTGGAAAGATATGTGGTAACACGTGTCTGAGTCTGTGGGATTTTACTGGCAAGGTTAGCACCAATCGATGAAAAGAAGCTATTAAATTCAGTTGCTATTTCAAGATGTGTTGCAGGTGTATAACCATCCTTGGAGATTTTTATCTTATTATGTGAATGTTGTTTAGCTCCTAGGATGTTAGAGATGGCTCTCCATGTGCTTTTCATGTTGCCTTTTGCTTATTTGAATCTATTCTCGTAATAGGAACGCTTTGCTCTTCTTATTATACTGGTAAGCACTGACGAGTACCTCTTAACTACTTCCTTTGTAACTAGGCAAATCTTAAGTTTATTTCATATTCATGTTTCTTGTTGATTGCATTGAGTATGCCATTAGTGAGCCAGGGATTATTTAACCTTTTGCCACTTGCTTGCTTGGTGAGGAGAGGACAATAAGTATTGTAAAGGCTTAGTATTTTGGAAAGGAAGAGGCTAGTTAACGAATTTATATCCTGTGTATTGTTAAATTCAGATTCCCAGTTTATATTGTGGAGGGCATTTGTGAGATTACCTATTGCTGCTTCACTGTGTAACCTAAAGGTAAGTTTCTTGTTGGCTGGAGGTGTTATGGCCACGTCGGCTACAAGGAAGGTATGATAGTGGTCAGTTGTTGTGTCAGTGATTATACCAGATGTAAGGGGAGCTGTTATGTTGGTCCATAAGTGATCCAGGGTAGTAGCCGATGGTTGAGTGACTCGGGTGGTCCTGGTGATTGTGGGGATGAGCATACAGGAATTCATGCTGTTAAGGAAATAGTCTACTTGAGGGCTATTTTGTTGCCTGAGGTCAATACTGAAGTCACCTCCCAGAACTATGGGATTTTTGTTGAGGTTGTTGTTTATGATAAGATTCCTCTATTCCTCATATTCTATTGTGCACAATCGTTTTGGTGGTACAGTAAAGCACTCAATCTGGGATTTATGAGAGTGTGCTCGTAACGTGACCTCTGTGTCAGTAGTCCAAAGGGATTATGGGGTTGTTAATGTGTCTGGTGAGAGCTCTTAACCGTCCTTGACCTGTCACTAGTGAGAGGGACAGGTGACGTGTTGTGTGTGTGTACAAGTGAACTATAACACATTGACAATTAGGCTGTTAACGTCTAAGTGTAGTTAATGAATTGATTGATCATTAATGTCCGTGTGACACTGTGTTTCTATCTCATTCCAGAGGACCAGTAAGACTAAGTCATTGATTGTTCATTGTTTCTCTTTAGATTATTTCTCATGTGTGTGTGTGCTGATTGTGTTGTGGTATAGAGCGATACTCTTGTTAGTGGCTTAATTGTCTGCTGACACCAGATAATTAATCCTTTAGATTAATTATTTAAAGCCATCTAACTTATTTAATGAAGTCGTTATTATCATTGATTGTTAGCTATCAGTTTGACACTGTATTGAGTTGTTAATTGATTGTTTCATCTATTGTGATAAACAATAATTTAACGTATTGAAGTGACTGCTAATTGTCAGGGTGACAGTGTATTAGCGTAACTACACACAGAAATCACAATAGCGTGATGCATCAATGAACAAATCCACAAGGGCCGTGACGAGGATTCGAACTTACGTCTAAGAGCCTCCCAGACGCTGCCTTAATCGACTGAGCTACGACATGGTCAAAAGAGTTGAAACCAGAAGTACTACTGAACTTACTGGGATCCTGCAGCCTCCCCGAGACACAAACCAGGATTTTACACAACTCCCCCCATGCACTCGAGCTATGTCATGGTCTCTTGACCATGTCGTAGCTCAGTCGATTAAGGCAGCGTCTGGGATGCTCTCAGACGTAGGTTCGAATCCTCGTCACGGCCCTTGTGGATTTGTTTATTAGCGTAACTCTATGATTCACCACTGTGGGGCAGTGTGTTATTAACGTAAATTAATTGAGTAATTAACTTGTTAATTATGTTTGAATGGCGTCCAAGTGAGGTGCAGTAACGTAGTTGATTGTCTTGGTGACATTGAGTGTTAAAGTAACTGTGGCGAGTGTCTTAGTGACATTTGAGATAATAAAGTAATTACTGAGGTAATTGTCCTGGTGACATTGTTGTTTTATTTCACGTGTTCCTGTCATGTGTTGGTGTTTGACCTGACCAGAGTGTACACGAAGTGTCTCAGGTTAGTTCATTGTTGTTGATGACCTGTCCAGTGGGTCGAGGCCTTGTGTCTGTATACATCTGTCAGGTGGTGGGTCAAGGTCACCTGCTACAACAGTGGGTCGAGGCCTTGTGTCTGTATACATCTGTCAGGTGGTGGGTCAAGGTTACCTGCTACAACAGTGGGTCGAGGCCTTGTGTCTGTATACATCTGTCAGGTGGTGGGTCAAGGTTACCTGCTACAACAGTGGGTCGAGGCCTTGTGTCTGTATACATCTGTCAGGTGGTGGGTCAAGGTCACCTGCTACAACAGTGGGTCGAGGCCTTGTGTCTGTATACATCTGTCAGGTGGTGGGTCAAGGTCACCTGCTACAACAGTGGGTCGAGGCCTTGTGTCTGTATACATCTGTCAGGTGGTGGGTCAAGGTCACCTGCTACAACAGTGGGTCGAGGCCTTGTGTCTGTATACATCTGTCAGGTGGTGGGTCAAGGTCACTTGCTACAACAGTGGGTCGAGGCCTTGTGTCACTACACACCTGTCAGGTGGTGGGTCAAGGTCACCTGCTACAACAGTGGGTCGAGGCCTTGTGTCACTACACACCTGTCAGGTGGTGGGTCAAGGTCACAAGGTCACCTGCTACAACAGTGGGTCGAGGCCTTGTGTCTGTATACACCTGTCAGGTGGTGGGTCAAGGTCACCTGCTACAACAGTGGGTCGAGGCCTTGTGTCTGTATACACCTGTCAGGTGGTGGGTCAAGGTCACCTGCTACAACAGTGGGTCGAGGCCTTGTGTCACTACACACCTGTCAGGTGGTGGGTCAAGGACACCTGCTACAACAGTGGGTCGAGGCCTTGTGTCACTACACATCTGTCAGGTGGTGGGTCAAGGACACCTGCTACAACAGTGGGTCGAGGCCTTGTGTCACTACACACCTGTCAGGTGGTGGGTCAAGGACACCTGCTACAACAGTGGGTCGAGGCCTTGTGTCACTACACACCTGTCAGGTGGTGGGTCAAGGACACCTGCTACAACAGTGGGTCGAGGCCTTGTGTCTGTATACATCTGTCAGGTGGTGGGTCAAGGTCACCTGCTACAACAGTGGGTCGAGGCCTTGTGTCTGTATACATCTGTCAGGTGGTGGGTCAAGGACACCTGCTACAACAGTGGGTCGAGGCCTTGTGTCACTACACATCTGTCAGGTGGTGGGTCAAGGACACCTGCTACAACAGTGGGTCGAGGCCTTGTGTCACTACACATCTGTCAGGTGGTGGGTCAAGGACACCTGCTACAACAGTGGGTCGAGGCCTTGTGTCACTACACACCTGTCAGGTGGTGGGTCAAGGACACCTGCTACAACAGTGGGTCGAGGCCTTGTGTCTGTATACATCTGTCAGGTGGTGGGTCAAGGACACCTGCTACAACAGTGGGTCGAGGCCTTGTGTCTGTATACATCTGTCAGGTGGTGGGTCAAGGTCACCTGCTACAACAGTGGGTCGAGGCCTTGTGTCACTACACACCTGTCAGGTGGTGGGTCAAGGACACCTGCTACAACAGTGGGTCGAGGCCTTGTGTCTGTATACATCTGTCAGGTGGTGGGTCAAGGACACCTGCTACAACAGTGGGTCGAGGCCTTGTGTCTGTATACATCTGTCAGGTGGTGGGTCAAGGTCACCTGCTACAACAGTGGGTCGAGGCCTTGTGTCTGTATACATCTGTCAGGTGGTGGGTCAAGGTCACCTGCTACAACAGTGGGTCGAGGCCTTGTGTCACTACACACCTGTCAGGTGGTGCGTCAAGGTCACCTGCTACAACAGTGGGTCGAGGCCTTGTGTCACTACACACCTGTCAGGTGGTGGGTCAAGGTCACCTGCTACAACAGTGGGTCGAGGCCTTGTGTCACTACACACCTGTCAGGTGGTGGGTCAAGGTCACCTGCTACAACAGTGGGTCGAGGCCTTGTGTCACTACACACCTGTCAGGTGGTGGGTCAAGGACACCTGCTACAACAGTGGGTCGAGGCCTTGTGTCACTATACACCTGTCAGGTGGTGGGTCAAGGACACCTGCTACAACAGTGGGTCGAGGGCGTGTGTCACTACACACCTGTCAGGTGGTGGGTCAAGGACACCTGCTACAACAGTGGGTCGAGGCCTTGTGTCACTACACACCTGTCAGGTGGTGGGTCAAGGACACCTGCTACAACAGTGGGTCGAGGGCGTGTGTCACTACACACCTGTCAGGTGGTGGGTCAAGGACACCTGCTACAACAGTGGGTCGAGGGCGTGTGTCACTACACACCTGTCAGGTGGGGGGTCAAGGACACCTGCTACAACAGTGTGTCGAGGCCTTGTGTCTGTATACATCTGTCAGGTGGTGGGTCAAGGACACCTGCTACAACAGTGGGTCGAGGCCTTATGTCACTACACACCTGTCAGGTGGTGGGTCAAGGACACCTGCTACAACAGTGGGTCGAGGGCGTGTGTCACTACAAACCTGTCAGGTGGGGGGTCAAGGACACCTGCTACAACAGTGTGTCGAGGCCTTGTGTCTGTATACATCTGTCAGGTGGTGGGTCAAGGACACCTGCTACAACAGTGGGTCGAGGCCTTGTGTCACTACACACCTGTCAGGTGGTGGGTCAAGGATCACCTGCTACAACAGTGGGTCGAGGCCTTGTGTCACTACACACCTGTCAGGTGGTGGGTCAAGGACACCTGCTACAACAGTGGGTCGAGGCCTTGTGTCACTACACACCTGTCAGGTGGTGGGTCAAGGACACCTGCTACAACAGTGGGTCGAGGCGTGTGTCACTACACACCTGTCAGGTGGATGGGTCAAGGACACCTGCTACAACAGTGGGTCGAGGCCTTGTGTCACTACACACCTGTCAGGTGGTGGGTCAAGGACACCTAGCTACAACAGTGGGTCGAGGCCTTGTGTCACTACACACCTGTCAGGTGGTGGGTCAAGGACACCTGCTACAACAGTGGGTCGATGGCCTTGTGTCACTACACACCTGTCAGGTGGTGGGTCAAGGACACCTGCTACAACAGTGGGTCGAGGCCTTGTGTCACTACACACCTGTCAGGTGGTGGGTCAAGGACACCTGCTACAACAGTGGGTCGAGGCCTTGTGTCTGTATACACCTGTCAGGTGGTGGGTCAAGGACACCTGCTACAACAGTGGGTCGAGGCCTTGTGTCACTACACACCTGTCAGGTGGTGGGTCAAGGACACCTGCTACAACAGTGGGTCGAGGCCTTGTGTCTGTATACACCTGTCAGGTGGTGGGTCAAGGACACCTGCTACAACAGTGGGTCGAGGCCTTGTGTCACTACACACCTGTCAGGTGGTGGGTCAAGGACACCTGCTACAACAGTGGGTCGAGGCCTTGTGTCTGTATACACCTGTCAGGTGGTGGGTCAAGGACACCTGCTACAACAGTGGGTCGAGGCCTTGTGTCACTATACACCTGTCAGGTGGTGGGTCAAGGTCACCTGCTACAACAGTGGGTCGAGGCCTTGTGTCATGTACTACATCCTGTCAGGTGGTGGGTCAAGGACACCTGCTACAACAGTGGGTCGAGGCCTTGTGTCACTACACATCTGTCAGGTGGTGGGTCAAGGACACCTGCTACAACAGTGGGTCGAGGCCTTGTGTCACTACACACCTGTCAGGTGGTGGGTCAAGGACACCTGCTACAACAGTGGGTCGAGGCCTTGTGTCACTACACACCTGTCAGGTGGTGGGTCAAGGACACCTGCTACAACAGTGGGTCGAGGCCTTGTGTCTGTATACATCTGTCAGGTGGTGGGTCAAGGACACCTGCTACAACAGTGGGTCGAGGCCTTGTGTCTGTATACACCTGTCAGGTGGTGGGTCAAGGACACCTGCTACAACAGTGGGTCGAGGCCTTGTGTCACTACACACCTGTCAGGTGGTGGGTCAAGGACACCTGCTACAACAGTGGGTCGAGGCCTTGTGTCTGTATACATCTGTCAGGTGGTGGGTCAAGGACACCTGCTACAACAGTGGGTCGAGGCCTTGTGTCACTACACACCTGTCAGGTGGTGGGTCAAGGACACCTGCTACAACAGTGGGTCGAGGCCTTGTGTCTGTACTACATCCTGTCAGGTGGTGGGTCAAGGACACCTGCTACAACAGTGGGTCGAGGCCTTGTGTCTGTATACATCTGTCAGGTGGTGGGTCAAGGTCACCTGCTACAACAGTGGGTCGAGGCCTTGTGTCACTACACACCTGTCAGGTGGTGGGTCAAGGTCACCTGCTACAACAGTGGGTCGAGGCCTTGTGTCACTACACACCTGTCAGGTGGTGGGTCAAGGTACACCTGCTACAACAGTGGGTCGAGGCCTTGTGTCACTACACACCTGTCAGGTGGTGGGTCAAGGACACCTGCTACAACAGTGGGTCGAGGCCTTGTGTCACTACACACCTGTCAGGTGGTGGGTCAAGGACACCTGCTACAACAGTGGGTCGAGGCCTTGTGTCACTATACACCTGTCAGGTGGTGGGTCAAGGACACCTGCTACAACAGTGGGTCGAGGCCTTGTGTCACTACACACCTGTCAGGTGGTGGGTCAAGGACACCTGCTACAACAGTGGGTCGAGGCCTTGTGTCACTACACACCTGTCAGGTGGTGGGTCAAGGACACCTGCTACAACAGTGGGTCGAGGCCTTGTGTCACTACACACCTGTCAGGTGGTGGGTCAAGGACACCTGCTACAACAGTGGGTCGAGGGCGTGTGTCACTACACACCTGTCAGGTGGGGGGTCAAGGACACCTGCTACAACAGTGTGTCGAGGCCTTGTGTCTGTATACATCTGTCAGGTGGTGGGTCAAGGACACCTGCTACAACAGTGGGTCGATGCCTTGTGTCACTACACACCTGTCAGGTGGTGGGTCAAGGACACCTGCTACAACAGTGGGTCGAGGGCGTGTGTCACTACACACGTGTCAGGTGGGGGGTCAAGGACACCTGCTACAACAGTGTGTCGAGGCCTTGTGTCTGTATACATCTGTCAGGTGGTGGGTCAAGGACACCTGCTACAACAGTGGGTCGAGGCCTTGTGTCACTACACACCTGTCAGGTGGTGGGTCAAGGTCACCTGCTACAACAGTGGGTCGAGGCCTTGTGTCACTACACACCTGTCAGGTGGTGGGTCAAGGACACCTGCTACAACAGTGGGTCGAGGGCGTGTGTCACTACACACCTGTCAGGTGATGGGTCAAGGACTCCTGCTACAACAGTGGGTCGAGGCCTTGTGTCACTACACACCTGTCAGGTGGTGGGTCAAGGTCACCTGCTACAACAGTGGGTCGAGGCCTTGTGTCACTACACACCTGTCAGGTGGTGGGTCAAGGTCACCTGCTACAACAGTGGGTCGAGGCCTTGTGTCACTACACACCTGTCAGGTGGTGGGTCAAGGACACCTGCTACAACAGTGGGTCGAGGCCTTGTGTCTGTATACACCTGTCAGGTGGTGGGTCAAGGACACCTGCTACAACAGTGGGTCGAGGCCTTGTGTCACTACACACCTGTCAGGTGGTGGGTCAAGGACACCTGCTGCAACAGTGGGTCGAGGCCTTGTGTCTGTATACACCTGTCAGGTGGTGGGTCAAGGACACCTGCTACAACAGTGGGTCGAGGCCTTGTGTCACTACACACCTGTCAGGTGGTGGGTCAAGGACACCTGCTACAACAGTGGGTCGAGGCCTTGTGTCACTACACACCTGTCAGGTGGTGGGTCAAGGACACCTGCTACAACAGTGGGTCGAGGCCTTGTGTCTGTATACACCTGTCAGGTGGTGGGTCAAGGACACCTGCTACAACAGTGGGTCGAGGCCTTGTGTCACTACACACCTGTCAGGTGGTGGGTCAAGGACACCTGCTGCAACAGTGGGTCGAGGCCTTGTGTCTGTATACACCTGTCAGGTGGTGGGTCAAGGACACCTGCTACAACAGTGGGTCGAGGCCTTGTGTCACTACACACCTGTCAGGTGGTGGGTCAAGGACACCTGCTACAACAGTGGGTCGAGGCCTTGTGTCACTACACACCTGTCAGGTGGTGGGTCAAGGACACCTGCTACAACAGTGGGTCGAGGCCTTGTGTCACTACACACCTGTCAGGTGGTGGGTCAAGGACACCTGCTGCAACAGTGGGTCGAGGCCTTGTGTCTGTATACACCTGTCAGGTGGTGGGTCAAGGACACCTGCTACAACAGTGGGTCGAGGCCTTGTGTCACTACACACCTGTCAGGTGGTGGGTCAAGGACACCTGCTACAACAGTGGGTCGAGGCCTTGTGTCACTACACACCTGTCAGGTGGTGGGTCAAGGACACCTGCTACAACAGTGGGTCGAGGCCTTGTGTCACTACACACCTGTCAGGTGGTGGGTCAAGGACACCTGCTACAACAGTGGGTCGAGGCCTTGTGTCACTACACACCTGTCAGGTGGTGGGTCAAGGACACCTGCTACAACAGTGGTCGAGGCCTTGTGTCACTACAGACCTGTCAGGTGGTGGGTCAAGGACACCTGCTACAACAGTGGGTCGAGGCCTTGTGTCACTACACACCTGTCAGGTGGTGGGTCAAGGACACCTGCTACAACAGTGGGTCGAGGCCTTGTGTCACTACACAACTGTCAGGTGGTGGGTCAAGGACACCTGCTACAACAGTGGGTCGAGGCCTTGTGTCACTACACACCTGTCAGGTGGTGGGTCAAGGACACCTGCTACAACAGTGGTGTTTGTCAGAAGTAAAGTGACACTCTTGGCTTAACGTAAAGTGTGGGACTGTGAAGTAGACAATAAGTTTGTTGAATAAATTGTCATGTTGTTTGCACAAGCCTTTATGTCATTCTCCAGTACCGCCCCGCTCCCCTTATTTAGTTTGGTACTTAATCATTCTATTTTGGCTTGAGTTGGCTCAGGTTCCATCCCGTAACTCCAGTCACCTGTAATTATAAATTATTGGTGTGAGAACCCGTCCTCTACCTGTTATATTCGCTGCCACCGAGTTGCGCAGAGAACGATATATATATATATATATATATATATATATATATATATATATATATATATATATATATATATATATATATATATATATATGTCGTACCTAATAGCCAGAACGCACTTCTCAGCCTACTATGCAAGGCCCAATTTGCCTAATAAGCCAAGTTTCATGAATTAGTTGTTTTTCGACTACCTAACCTAACCTAACTAAACTTTTTCGGCTACCTAACCCAACCTAACCTATAAAGATAGGTTAGGTTAGGTTAGGTAGGGTTGGTTAGGTTCGGTCATATATCTACGTTAATTTTAACTCCAATAAACAAAAAATTACCTCATACATAATGAAATGGGTAGCTTTATCATTTCATAAGAAAAAAAATAGAGAAAATATATTAATTCAGGAAAACTTGGCTTATTAGGCAAATCGGGCCTTGCATAGTAGGCCCAGAAGTGCGTTCTGGCTACTAGGTACGACATATATATATATATATATATATATATATATATATATATATATATATATATATATATATATATATATATATATATATATATATATATATATATATATATATATATATATATATATATATATTGGTTTTCCCCTCTCATTGGAGAGGGAAAAACCCCTGTGGTTTTCATACTTCTCCTGTACTACGGGATCTTCGGCGGTTGATCTCTCCTCTCTTCTTTCGGATTGCTCATTCCACATCTGGCCTCCCAGCATGGTGCCTGGGGTGTGTCCACATCTGGCCTCCCAGCATGGAGCCTGGGTGTGTCCACATCTGGCCTCCCAGCATGGTGCCTGGGTGTGTCCACATCTGGCCTCCCAGCATGGTGCCTGGGTGTGTCCACATCTGGCCTCCCAGCATGGAGCCTGGGTGTGTCCACATCTGGCCTCCCAGCATGGTGCCTGGGTGTGTCCACATCTGGCCTCCCAGCATGGTGCCTGGGTGTGTTCACATCTGGCCTCCCAGCATGGTGCCTGGGTGTGTCCACATCTGGCCTCCCAGCATGGTGCCTGGGTGTGTCCACATCTGGCCTCCCAGCATGGTGCCTGGGTGTGTTCACATCTGGCCTCCCTGCATGGTGCCTGGGTGTGTCCACATCTGGCCTCCCAGCATGGTGCCTGGGTGTGTCCACATCTGGCCTCCCAGCATGGTGCCTGGGTGTGTCCACATCTGGCCTCCCAGCATGGTGCCTGGGTGTGTCCACATCTGGCCTCCCAGCATGGTGCCTGGGTGTGTCCACATCTGGCCTCCCTGCATGGTGCCTGTGTGTACACATCTGGCCTCCCAGCATGGTGCCTGGGTGTGTCCACATCTGGCCTCCCAGCATGGTGCCTGGGGTGTGTCCACATCTGGCCTCCCAGCATGGTGCCTGGGTGTGTCCACATCTGGCCTCCCAGCATGGTGCCTGGGGTGTGTCCACATCTGGCCTCCCAGCATGGTGCCTGGGTGTGTCCACATCTGGCCTCCCAGCATGGTGCCTGGGTGTGTCCACATCTGGCCTCCCAGCATGGTGCCTGGGTGTGTCCACATCTGGCCTCCCTGCATGGTGCCTGGGTGTGTCCACATCTGGCTTCCCTGCATGGTGCCTGGGTGTGTCCACATCTGGCCTCCCAGCATGGTGCCTGGGTGTGTCCACATCTGGCCTCCCAGCATGGTGCCTGGGTGTGTCCACATCTGGCCTCCCAGCATGGTGCCTGGGGTGTGTCCACATCTGGCCTCCCAGCATGGTGCCTGGGGTGTGTCCACATCTGGCCTCCCAGCATGGTGCCTGGGTGTGTCCACATCTGGCCTCCCAGCATGGTGCCTGGGGTGTGTCCACATCTGGCCTCCCAGCATGGTGCCTGGGTGTGTCCACATCTGGCCTCCCTGCATGGTGCCTGGGGGTGTCCACATCTGGCCTCCCAGCATGGTGCCTGGGTGTGTCCACATCTGGCCTCACAGCATGGTGCCTGGGTGTGTCCACATCTGGCCTCCCAGCATGGTGCCTGGGTGTGTCCACATCTGGCCTCACAGCATGGTGCCTGGGTGTGTCCACATCTGGCCTCCCAGCATGGTGCCTGGGTGTGTCCACATCTGGCCTCCCAGCATGGTGCCTGGGGTGTGTCCACATCTGGCCTCCCAGCATGGTGCCTGGGTGTGTCCACACCTGGCCTCCCAGCATGGTACCTGGGTGTGTCCACATCTGGCCTCCCAGCATGGTGCCTGGGGTGTGTCCACACCTGGCCTCCCAGCATGGTGCCTGGGGTGTGTCCACATCTGGCCTCCCAGCATGGTGCCTGGGTGTGTCCACATCTGGCCTCCCTGCATGGTGCCTGGGTGTGTCCACATCTGGCCTCCCAGCATGGTGCCTGGGTGTGTCCACATCTGGCTTCCACTACTACCTCTGCCACCACCACAACCTCTCACTAGTGGGGAGTAGTGGTGGTGGTGGTGGTTGTTGGGGGGGGGTGAGAGAAGTTGTATATAAAGGATTATTGATAAAGTTTGTAATTACCTAAGTGTAGTTACAGGATGAGAGCTACGCTCGTGGTGTCCCGTCTTCCCAGCACTCTTTGTCATATAACGCTTTGAAACTACTGACGGTCTTGGCCTCCACCACCTTCTCACTTAACTTGTTCCAACCGTCTACCACTCTATTTGCGAAGGTGAATTTTCTTATATTTCTTCGGCATCTGTGTTTAGCTAGTTTAAATCTATGACCTCTTGTTCTTGAAGTGCCAGGTCTCAGGAAATCCTCCCTGTCGATTTTATCAATTCCTGTTACTATTTTGTATGTAGTGATCATATCACCTCTTTTTCTTCTGTCTTCTAGTTTTGGCATGTTCAATGCTTCCAACCTCTCCTCGTAGCTCTTGCCCTTCAGTTCTGGGAGCCACTTAGTAGCATGTCTTTGCACCTTTTCCAGTTTGTTGATGTGCTTCTTAAGATATGGGCACCACACAACAACTGCATATTCTAGCTTTGGCCTAACAAAAGTCATGAACAATTTCTTTAGTATATCGCCATCCATGTATTTAAATGCAATTCTGAAGTTAGAAAGCATCGCATAGTGTAAGGTTGCTCGTGTTTTTGTCAAGAGTTGTATGAATTTCTGGGAAAATAAATGAAAAAATTATGTTTCAGAGAGAATAAGATAATTCTTAGGTTAAGTTACATTATGTAGGAGAGAGAAAGTTAGGTTAGGTAAGCAAAGTTGTGTAAGTTATGTTAATTAAGGTAGGCTAAGTTCAGTTAAGTTGGCTAAGTTATGTAAGTTGGGTACTGTCAGGAGAGGTAAGTTTAACTAAGTTACATTAGGATAGGCTAGTACAGGTAAGTCAAGTTACATTAGGATATGTAAGTAAAGTTAAGTTAGTAAGGTTAGGTTAGGATAGGTTACATTATGTAAGTGAGTAAGGTTAGGAAAGTTAACCTTATGACTTACTACTTAAGTTAGTAAGGTTAGGTAGGTTAGGTTAGGTTAGGTAAGTTAAGTTAGTATTTATAAGGGGAAGTGCTTGAATGGTTATTGGCATGTCAAGACATGTTCCCAGCTTGGACTCGTCGAGGATGGGGGAGTACCCTACACTGTTGGAGGGCGCGGTGTGTCTGGGAAGAAGTACATGAAGGAACATTGAGGTTGGAGAAGAAGTTAATGGAGGAACTTCGAGGCTGGAGAAGAAGTGTGTGCTGAACTCTGTGGTAGAGCAGAACTCCATAGTGAGGAGTGCAGCAGATTGGGAGAACTGCACAAGTGCCTTTCCTGATATTTTGGAGGATCCAGATATAGGCAATGATTAAGGAGCTTCTAGGAGCAGAACAGAGGTTCATTGTGGACACATGATTGTATAAGGGCAAGTGCTTGAATGGTTATTGGCATGTAAGACGCAGTGTAAAGTCAGAGATTAATATATTCTTTTGTTGTGGGATACTTATGTAGATGTTTGAGGTATCTCAGCTCCAAGCAGTGAAAGAGTAGTAAGTGGTAAGCCAAGAGTTGTGCAGCCACTTGATATGGACAGTTGGTGAAGCCAGGATATGATAGTGGAGAGCTACCGGCTTGTACCAGTTTAGTGTTGTATGGTCATATTGCTGATCATATGTTTGTATTATGTAATTCCCGAGGTATAACACGAGGTATACCTCGTGCAACACGGGGTATACCTCGTGCAACACGGGGTATACCACGTGCAACACGGGGTATACCACGTGCAACACGGGGTATACCACGTGCAACACGGGGTATACCCCATGCAACACGGGGTATACCCCATATAACACGGGTATACCACATGTAACACGGGGTATACCCCTTGCAACACGGGGTATACCCCATGCAATACGGGGTATACCCCATGCAACACGTGGTATACCCCATGCAACACGGGGTATACCCCATGCAACACGGGGTATACCCCATGCAACACGGGGTATACCCCATGCAACACGGGGTATACCACGAAGCCATAACGCCTGACCTAGGAGCGCCACCTCACATGAGAGAGCCGTGTCCAGTGACCATAAAGCCTGACCTAGGAGCTCCACCTCACATGACAGAGCCGTGTCCAGTGACCATAAAGCCTGACCTAGGAGCTCCACCTCACATGAGAGAGCCGTGTCCAGTGACCATAAAGACTGACCTAGGAGCTCCACCTCACATGAGAGAGCCGTGTCCAGTGACCATAAAGCCTGACCTAGGAGCGCCACCTCACATGACAGAGCCGTGTCCAGTGACCATAAAGCCTGACCTAGGAGCTCCACCTCACATGAGAGCCGTGTCCAGTGACCATAAAGCCTGACCTAGGAGCTCCACCTCACATGACAGAGCCGTGTCCAGTGACCATAAAGCCTGACCTAGGAGCTCCACCTCACATGAGAGAGCCGCGTCCAGTGACCATAAAGCCTGACCTAGGAGCTCCACCTCACATGACAGAGCCGTGTCCAGTGACCATAAAGCCTGACCTAGGAGCTCCACCTCACATGACAGAGCCGTGTCCAGTGACCATAAAGCCTGACCTAGGAGCTCCACCTCACATGAGAGAGCCGTGTCCAGTGACCATAAAGCCTGACCTAGGAGCTCCACCTCACATGACAGAGCCGTGTCCAGTGACCATAAAGCCTGACCTAGGAGCTCCACCTCACATGACAGAGCCGTGTCCAGTGACCATAAAGCCTGACCTAGGAGCTCCACCTCACATGACAGAGCCGTGTCCAGTGACCATAAAGCCTGACCTAGGAGCTCCACCTCACATGAGAGAGCCGTGTCCAGTGACCATAAAGCCTGACCTAGGAGCGCCACCTCACATGAGAGAGCCGTGTCCAGTGACCATAAAGCCTGACCTAGGAGCTCCACCTCACATGACAGAGCCGTGTCCAGTGACCATAAAGCCTGACCTAGGAGCTCCACCTCACATGACAGAGCCGTGTCCAGTGACCATAAAGCCTGACCTAGGAGCTCCACCTCACATGTCAGAGCCGTGTCCAGTGACCATAAAGCCTGACCTAGGAGCGCCACCTCACATGAGAGAGCCGTGTCCAGTGACCATAAAGCCTGACCTAGGAGCTCCACCTCACATGACAGAGCCGTGTCCAGTGACCATAAAGCCTGACCTAGGAGCGCCACCTCACATGAGAGAGCCGTGTCCAGTGACGATTACCAGGAAACTCTATATTATATTAATTAACCTTATAACCTTATATTAATATTATATAATATAATAATATTATATATTAATAATATATTATATTAATTAACCATTGCACATTAACCATTACAATGGGTAATCTACAATGATTAATAACCATTACAATGGTTAATCACCATTACAATGATTAATAACCATTACAATGGTTAATCACCATTACAATGGTTAATCACCATTACAATGGTTAATCACCATTACAATGGTTAATCACCATTACAATGGTTAATGACCATTACAATGGTTAATGACCATTACAATGGTTAATCACCATTACAATGGTTAATGACCATTACAGTGGTTAATCACCATTACAATGGTTAATCACCATTACAATGGTTAATCACCATTACAATGGTTAATCACCATTACAATGGTTAATCACCATTACAATGGTTAATCACCATTACAATGGTTAATCACCATTACAATGGTTAATCACCATTAAGATATTATTAAGTAAACTCCCTCAGGTTGTGAGGGAAGTTCCTAACTTATCTTGTTGAAGTTATCTTGACATGATTTCGGGACTTATCGTCACTGCGGCCCGGTCCTCGACCAGGCCTTCTTTTTGTTACACACCCCCAGGAAGCAGCTTTCTAACTCCCAGGTACCTATTTACTGCTAGATGAACAGGGGCATCAGGGTGAAAGAAACTCTGCCCATTTGTTTCTGACTCCACTAGGGATCGAACACGGAACATTAGGACTACAAATCCCGAGCGCTGTCCACTCAGCCGTCAGGCCACTAGCAAGACAACTTTTAAGTCATACAGTCCACTCAAGTATCAGTCTGCTTAAATTAGAGAACAAATCCTTAATAAGCTAAAAATCAATATAAACAAAAATGGAAATGTTCGTTTGTGCTTAACTGCTAATCTCCGAAATTTCTTCACTGATTGCTTTGAAATTTTCACCCAACGTTCCACTTGCATCCGAGCAGGTTTTTATATACATACTATATACATGTCACGTCTGTGACAGTAAAAAAAACATGCTTTTTCTGAGAAACTGTGTTTTTCATGTGAGGCAAATCTTCGAAACCTCTTTACCGATGGCTTTGAAATTTTGACACAACGTTGCATTCGAATAGCCGCGTCTTTTTATATACGTACTATGTAGATGCCACCCCTGTGACAGGTAAAAACATGCGTGTTTGAAAAACAGCGCTCTCTGTTGCACATAAGACCAACACACGCTATACTAAATGTGTTACGATTCCATTTCAATGTTTCCGATTTCATTGATAAATTGAATTTTCATAAATTTCGATTTATTTTAATTTTGACTGAATTATTTTGTGTGACATTGCCTTGGAATTGAGCTGTGTTGTTTACCATACCGTTCATTTCGTGAATATACTTTATCTTTTTTATTTTTTCATTATTTTTCATTTCGTTTTATGAACTGTTTTTTCTTATATTTCAGTGATGGGAACATCTGGGGCCAGATTCACAAAGCAGTTACGCAAGTACTTACGAACGTGTACATCATTCCTCAATCTTTGACGGCTTTGGTTACATGTATTAAACAGTTTACAAGCATGAAAACTTGCCAATCAACTGTTGTTATTGTTATAAACAGCCTCCTGGTGCTTCGTAGCTCATTAAATCTTTAATAATTGTAAACAAAGCTGCTAAAGATTGAGAAAAGATGTAGAGGTTCCTAAGTGTTTGTGTAACTTCTTCGTGAATCTAGGCCCAGATCATTTGATGTTCCCAATTTTCTGATGGGAACATCAGATCATTTGATCATCAGACGACGGAGTGGGGGATGGTGAGGAGGACGAGGGGACGGGAGTGAGGGATGGTGGGAAGGACGAGGGGACGGGGGAGGGGAGAATGGTGGGGAGGACTGGGAGACGGGACGGTTGCTGTGACTCAGCAACGCGTGGCCGGGTACAGCTAGTAATTTAATAAAATAATTAAACAAATAAATAAATTCCTGCTGGGAGACTTATCCCACACAGTTGTCTGTCTAACTTCCAGGTACCTATTTACTGCTAGGTTAACAGGTGCATCAGGGTGAAAGAAACTCTGCCCATTTCTGGGGGTTCCCCTCCGACTTAGAGGATAACAGTAATATCTTTGAGATTATATTTGATGTCTCTGAGAATACCTTTGATGGGCCTGAGAATAGTTTTTGATGTCTTAGAGAATAACTTTGATGAACGAAGATGTCTTAGAAAGTTTCTTTGATGAACTAAGGTGACTTAGAGAATAATTTTGATGAGATGAATTAGAGAACAACTTTGATGAACGAAGGTGTGTTAGAGAATAACTGTGATTAACGAAGACGTTTAAAGAATGCCTTTGAGGCACTTGAGTCTTTGAGCTTGTTATTGATGTCTCGAAGAGTGTCTTTGACTATTTTTCTTACTCCATGAAGTATATTGTTAGTTACAAAAGTGTTTAAAGAAGTTACATTTGACTATTTTTAGTTAAGGGGAAGAGTTATTTTAGTTAAGAAAGGATGTAATGACGATGTATTTGTCTATTTTTAGTTAAATGACGAATAATTTTAGTTAAGAAATGATGAACGTTCCTATTTTTAGTTGAATGACGATGGATAAAGAAATTATGATCAGGGTTGGAAAGTTTTCTCTGACTTTTTTAGCTAAGAGAAAGGTTATTTTAGTTAAGAACAGTGTTGAACGAAGCTAATCCTGACTATTTTTAGTTGATTGACGAATAATTTTAGTTAAGAAACGACAAGAAAAGATGATGAATGTGACTATTTTTAGTTGATTGACAATTAATTTAGTTAAGAAATGACGAATGTGATTATTTTTTTGTTGATTGACAAAAACTTTTAGTCAAAAAGAACAAGTTTATCTTGGTAAATTTGTTACTGTATAAAGTGAAGATTTGTTTACAAACAGTGCTGGTAACAAATAATAAATTGTTAAGCAAAAATACATGGACATAGTTTTTGAAAATAAAGGTGATGAGTTACTACAAAGTTACTTTGTAGTAACTTGTTAAGAATTAGTAATGTTGCTGTTGATAGTATTTGACAAAGAACTAGTTACTGAATGGAAGAAATAATTGTACATTTGATTTTAAAGATCATGTAAGAGAATGCGGTGGACACAGTGAACATACGGGGAACATGAGAAAGTACACAGAGAACATGAATGAGAATGACATGAACCCAGTGAAGAACTTGCTGAGAACATTGAGAATATGACAAAGAACATAGAAAACATGAAAGAGAATGCAAAAATATGATTTGAACTGGCAGAGAACATGCTGTGAACATTGGTAGATAATGGAAAATATGGAGAAACAGGTGAAAAATATGGAATGGACATTTGAGAGGATATTTTAGGAACATGGAGAGAACATACAAATACAGGTTTGGATAACCACAAGGTTATCCAAACCTGTATTTGTATGACCAGTATGGCAATATCACAACACACTATGGACCAGTATGGTAATATCACAACACACTATGGACCAGTATGGTAATATAACAACACACCATGGACCAGTATGGTAATATCACAACACACCATGGACCAGTATGGTAATATCACAACACACCATGGACCAGTATGGTAATATAACAACACACCATGGACCAGTATGGTAATATAACAACACACCATGGACCAGTATGGTAATATAACAACACACCATGGACCAGTATGGTAATATAACAACACACCATGGACCAGTATGGTAATATAACAACACACCATGGTCCAGTATGGTAATATCACAACACACCATGGACCAGTATGGTAATATAACAACACACCATGGACCAGTATGGTAATATCACAACACACCATGGACCAGTATGGTAATATAACAACACACCATGGTCCAGTATGGTAATATCACAACACACCATGGTCCAGTATGGTAATATAACAACACACTATGGACCAGTATGGTAATATCACAACACACCATGGACCAGTATGGTAATATAACAACACACCATGGACCAGTATGGTAATATCACAACACACCATGGTCCAGTATGGTAATATCACAACACACCATGGTCCAGTATGGTAATATCACAACACACCATGGTCCAGTATGGTAATATCACAACACACTATGGACCAGTATGGTAATATCACAACACACCATGGACCAGTATGGTAATATCACAACACACCATGGTCCAGTATGGTAATATCACAACACACCATGGTCCAGTATGGTAATATCACAACACACCATGGACCAGTATGGTAATATCACAACACACTATGGACCAGTATGGTAATATCACAACACACCATGGACCAGTATGGTAATATCACAACACACCATGGACCAGTATGGTAATATCACAACACACCATGGACCAGTATGGTAATATAACAACACACCATGGACCAGTATGGTAATATCACAACACACCATGGACCAGTATGGTAATATAACAACACACCATGGACCAATATGGTAATATCACAACACACTATGGACCAGTATGGTAATATCACAACACACCATGGACCAGTATGACACCAGTCAGTGGAAACTGTTAACAAACAGTTATAAAACATAATTGCCATAACTATTACAATTAACATAATTATTAGTAGTGACAGTGTCAGACCACGAAGGAAGAATTGAAACAGGAAGTTCCTTAAGAACTTTCGTATTTAATAATACATCTTCAGAAGGGTGAGTTACATGTACATAGATTTGGACATATATAGGCAGGAGAGAGGTGAAGTGAAGTGAGGTACAATGATAAATATATTACTGGGAAAAGGGTGGATGTAAATAGGGGGCTGTATCCTATGGGCCAATAGGCCCATACATTGATATTAATAAAATAGTGGATGTTAACATGGTATTAGTGAGACAAATGTGTATGAATGATCCTACTAAAAATGCCCTTTAACTGATCAATCAAAAATGGATCTAAATTATACAAACCACTGCTAATGTTCAAGTTACATAATTTTGTAATCTGTATTAAAGCAGATTCAGTTATGTTCCTACTGAAAGTGCTTTTACAATTCGTTAATGAAGAAGCCATCTCCCAATCAATTTGGTGGGAATTTTCTGACAAATGAACAAACAACGCATTAGACAATTAGCCATGTCTTACAGAGTATTTATGTTGCGACATTCTACATTTCAAATCTTAAGATGTTTGCCCAACATAGAACCTATTATAATCTTAAAAGGTATTTTATATATGATACAATTATCACTACGAGGACTGTTTCTAGCTAATAGTTTTCTAACAGTATTTTCGTAATTAAACAATACATGCATATCAAAAAGTTTCAAGGCCTTGACAATATTTTCAAACCCAGAAAAATATGGTAAACACAACACATTCTTTGGGGGAATTTTCTCACTGCATATATTATTATAATATGTACGACGTGCTTTGCTTCGGCAAACTTCCAAAAAACTCAGTGGATAACAAAGCTTGAGACCAATAGAATCAATATTCTTAAACTCTTCATCAAAGAATTCTGGACTAACAACCCGAAGAGCTCTTGAGATACATAGAGGAAAAAATAGATTTTTTCACATTGTATCTGTCCTGAGAAATAATGAATAAGATAAATTATTCGTAGACTTCCTGTAAAAACTAAACTTTAGTGAACAATCTTCCCTATGAATAAGTATATCTAAGAATGGCAAACATTTACCAATTTCAGTCTCCATAGTCAATTTTCTAGAGGTGACTTGATCATTAAGTTTAGCTACAAATTCGTCTGTGTTTACATCTGTAGGCCATATACACAAAATATCATCAACATATCTAAACCATGGAATGATTCCAGGGGTAATTATTGAAACAAATTTTTCATCATGAGTAAATTTTCGTGATTTAAACACATAATTATTAGTAGTGTTTAGCAGTAATATTATTTACAGACTAACAAGCACCGACCAATTTACAACTGTAGAGTAACACTATGGATAATGAAATAATATATATTATATTACATTGTTATATTCTGGTGTAAAATATATACATGGCAGCTTATCCACAGCTAAGTTTTGTTACTTAGCTTAGTGTTTGACCCCATGTGTGGGACCTGAGTGATAGTGAGGAGATGGTGATGTACAAGTGATGGTGATATAGCAGTGATGGTGAGGTGAAGGTGATATACCAGTGATGGTGATATAGCAGTGATAGTGAGGTGAAGGTGATATACCAGTGATGGTGAGGTGAAGGTGATATACCAGTGATGGTGATATAGCAGTGATAGTGAGGTGAAGGTGATATACCAGTGATGGTGATATAGCAGTGATGGTGATATAGCAGTGATGGTGAGGTGAAGGTGATATACCAGTGATGGTGATATAGCAGTGATAGTGAGGTGAAGGTGATATACCAGTGATGGTGAGGTGAAGGTGATATACCAGTGATGGTGATATAGCAGTGATAGTGAGGTGAAGGTGATATACCAGTGATGGTGATATAGCAGTGATGGTGATATAGCAGTGATGGTGAGGTGAAGGTGATATACCAGTGATGGTGATATAGCAGTGATAGTGAGGTGAAGGTGATATACCAGTGATAGTGAGGTGAAGGTGATATACCAGTGATGGTGATATAGCAGTGATAGTGAGGTGAAGGTGATATACCAGTGATGGTGATATAGCAGTGATGGTGATATAGCAGTGATGGTGAGGTGAAGGTGATATACCAGTGATGGTGATATAGCAGTGATAGTGAGGTGAAGGTGATATACCAGTGATAGTGAGGTGAAGGTGATATACCAGTGATGGTGATATAGCATGTGATAGTGAGGTGATGGTGATATTGCAAGTGATAGTGAGGTGAAGGTGATATACCAGTGATGGTGATATAGCAGATGATGGTGATATAGCAGTGATAGTGAGGTGATGGTGATATAGCAAGTGATAGTGAGGTGATGGTGATATAGCAAGTGATAGTGAGGTGATGGTGATAGTGAGGTGAAGGTGATATACCAGTGATGGTGATATAGCAGGTGATGGTGATATAGCAGGTGATGGTGATATAGCAGTAATAGTGAGGTGATGGTGATATAGCTACTGATATGGCAAGTGATAGTAAGGTGATGGTGATATAGCAAGTGATAGTGAGGTGATGGTGATATAGCAAGTGATGGTGATATATTAGTGATAGTGAGGTGAAGGTGATATACCAGTGATGGTGATATAGCAAGTGATGGTGATATAGCAAGTGATAGTGAGGTGATGGTGATACAGCAAGTGATAGTGAGGTGATGATGATATAGTAGTGATAGTGATGGTGATCTAGCAGTGATAGAGGTGATGGTGATATATTAGTGATAGTGAGGTGATGGTAATATATTAGTGATAGTGAGGTGATGGTGATATATTAGTGATAGTGCAGTGATGGTGATATAGCAGTGATAGTGAGGTGATGGTGATATAGCAAGTGATAGTGATGTGGTGATATAGCAGTGATAGTGAGGTGATGGTGATATAGCAGTGATAGTGAGGTGAAGGAAATATAGCAGTGATAGTGCAGTAGTGGTGATATAGCAGTGATAGTGATATATTAGTGAAAGTAAGGAGGAAATATATCAGTGTGAGGTGATACAGCAGTGAAAGTGAGATGATGTTGGTGAAGCAGTGAAAGTGATAGTGAGCTGTTGGTGATATAACAGTGACAACAGCTGTCATATAGTGACACCAACAATCAGTTACTCAACATGGTCAGTACATTATCCGAGGTGTGGGACCTGAGGTGATGGTGATATAGATGTTATAGTGAGGTGATAGTGATATAGCAATGATAGGTGACAGTACTGTGAAAGAGCAAATGATGGTGATACAGCAGTGATAGTCACGTATGATAGTTAAACACCAAAGATAGTGAAGTTATGGTAATATAGTGATAAAGGTTGTACTTGAATTACATTGGCATCAAAACCCACAGTCCATAGTGATGCAGGAGTGATGGTGATGGGTTATGGTACAGTGAACTAGAGTGGCAGCACAACACCACAGTAGTGATGGTGATGGTACAGTGAACTAGAGTGGCAGCACAACACCACAGTAGTGATGGTACAGTGAACTAGAGTGGCAGCACAACACCACAGTAGTGATGGTACAGTGAACTAGAGAGGCAGCACAACACCACAGTAGTGATGGTGATGGTACAGTGAACTAGAGTGGCAGCACAACACCACAGTAGTGATGGTGATGGTACAGTGAACTAGAGTGACAGCACAACACCACAGTAGTGATGGTGATGGTACAGTGAACTAGAGTGGCAGCACAACACCACAGTAGTGATGGTACAGTGAACTAGAGTGGCAGCACAACACCACAGTAGTGATAGTGATGGTACAGTGAACTAGAGTGGCAGCACAACACCACAGTAGTGATAGTGATGGTACAGTGAACTAGAGTGGCAGCACAACACCACAGTAGTGATGGTGATGGTACAGTGAACTAGAGTGGCAGCACAACACCACAGTAGTGATGGTGATGGTACAGTGAACTAGAGTGGCAGCACAACACCACAGTAGTGATGGTACAGTGAACTAGAGTGGCAGCACAACACCACAGTAGTGATGGTACAGTGAACTAGAGAGGCAGCACAACACCACAGTAGTGATGGTGATGGTACAGTGAACTAGAGTGGCAGCACAACACCACAGTAGTGATGGTGATGGTACAGTGAACTAGAGTGACAGCACAACACCACAGTAGTGATGGTGATGGTACAGTGAACTAGAGTGGCAGCACAACACCACAGTAGTGATGGTACAGTGAACTAGAGTGGCAGCACAACACCACAGTAGTGATAGTGATGGTACAGTGAACTAGAGTGGCAGCACAACACCACAGTAGTGATAGTGATGGTACAGTGAACTAGAGTGGCAGCACAACACCACAGTAGTGATGGTGATGGTACAGTGAACTAGAGTGGCAGCACAACACCACAGTAGTGATGGTGATGGTACAGTGAACTAGAGTGGCAGCACAACACCACAGTAGTGATGGTACAGTGAACTAGAGTGGCAGCACAACACTACAGTAGTGATGGTACAGTGAACTAGAGTGGCAGGACAACACCACAGTATTGATGGTGGTGGTACAGTGAACTAGAGTGGCAGCACAACACCTCAGTAGTGATGGTGAAGGTACAGTGAACTAGAGTGGCAGCACAACACCACAGTAGTGATGGTACAGTGAAATAAAGTGGCAGCACAACATCACAGTAGTGATGGTGATGGTACAGTGAACTAGAGTGGCAGCACAACACCACAGTAGTGATGGTGATGGTACAGTGAACTAGAGTGGCAGCACAACACCACAGTAGTGATGGTGATGGTACAGTGAACTAGAGTGACAGCACAACACCACAGTAGTGATGGTGGTGGTACAGTGAACTAGAGTGGCAGCACAACACCACAGTAGTGATGGTGATGGTACAGTGAACTAGAGTGGCAGCACAACACCACAGTAGTGATGGTGTTGGTACAGTGAACTAGAGTGGCATCACAACACAACAGTAGTGATGGTACAGTGAAATAAAGTGGTAGCACAACATCACAGTAGTGATGGTGATGGTGCAGTGAACTAGAGTGGCAGCACAACACCACAGTAGTGATGGTGATGGTACAGTGAACTAGAGTGGCAGCACAACACCACAGTAGTGATGGTGATGGTACAGTGAACCAGAGTGGCAGCACAACACCACAGTAGTGATGGTACAGTGAAATAGAGTGGCAGCATAACACCACAGTAGTGATGGTGGTGGTACAGTGAACTAGAGTGGCAGCATAACACCACAGTAGTGATGGTGGTGGTACAGTGAACTAGAGTGGCAGCACAACATCACAGTAGTGATGGTGATGGTACAGTGAACTAGAGTGGCAGCACAACACCACAGTAGTGATGGTGATGGTACAGTGAACTAGAGTGGCAGCACAACACCACAGTAGTGATGGTGTTGGTACAGTGAACTAGAGTGGCAGCACAACACAACAGTAGTGATGGTACAGTGAAATAAAGTGGTAGCACAACATCACAGTAGTGATGGTGATGGTACAGTGAACTAGAGTGGCAGCACAACATCACAGTAGTGATGGTGATGGTACAATGAACTAGAGTGCAGCAAAACACCACAGTAGTGATGGTGATGGTACAGTGAACTAGAGTGGCAGCACAACACCACAGTAGTGATGGTGGTGGTACAGTGAACTAGAGTGACAGCACAACACCACAGTAGTGATGGTGATGGTACACTGAACTAGAGTGGCAGCACAACACCACAGTAGTGGTGGTGATGGTACAGTGAACTAGAGTGGCAGCACAACACCACAGTAGTGGTGGTGATGGTACAGTGAACTAGAGTGGCAGCACAACATCACAGTAGTGATGGTGATGGTACAGTGAACTAGAGTGGCAGCACAACACCACAGTAGTGATGGTACAGTGAACTGGAGTGGCAGCACAACACCACAGTAGTGGAGGTACAGTGAACTAGAGTGGCAGCACAACACCACAGTAGTGATGGTGATGGTACAGTGAACTAGAGTGGCAGCACAACACCACAGTAGTGGAGGTACAGTGAACTAGAGTGGCAGCACAACACCACAGTAGTGATGGTGATGGTACAGTGAACTAGAGTGGCAGCACAACACCACAGTAGTGATGGTACAGTGAACTAGAGTGGCAGCACAACACTACAGTAGTGATGGTACAGTGAACTAGAGTGGCAGGACAACACCACAGTATTGATGGTGGTGGTACAGTGAACTAGAGTGGCAGCACAACACCTCAGTAGTGATGGTGAAGGTACAGTGAACTAGAGTGGCAGCACAACACCACAGTAGTGATGGTGTTGGTACAGTGAACTAGAGTGGCAGCACAATACAACAGTAGTGATGGTACAGTGAAATAAAGTGGCAGCACATCACAGTAGTGATGGTACAGTGAACTAGAGTGGCAGCACAACACCACAGTAGTGATGGTGATGGTACAGTGAACTAGAGTGGCAGCACAACACCACAGTAGTGATGGTGATGGTACAGTGAACTAGTGACAGCACAACACCACAGTAGTGATGGTGGTGGTACAGTGAACTAGAGTGGCAGCACAACACCACAGTAGTGATGGTGATGGTACAGTGAACTAGAGTGGCAGCACAACACCACAGTAGTGATGGTGTTGGTACAGTGAACTAGAGTGGCAGCACAACACAACAGTAGTGATGGTACAGTGAAATTAAGTGGTAGCACAACATCACAGTAGTGATGGTGATGGTACAGTGAACTAGAGTGGCAGCACAACACCACAGTAGTGATGGTGATGGTACAGTGAACTAGAGTGGCAGCACAACACCACAGTAGTGATGGTGATGGTACAGTGAACCAGAGTGGCAGCACAACACCACAGTAGTGATGGTACAGTGAAATAGAGTGGCAGCATAACACCACAGTAGTGATGGTGGTGGTACAGTGAACTAGAGTGGCAGCATAACACCACAGTAGTGATGGTGGTGGTACAGTGAACTAGAGTGGCAGCACAACATCACAGTAGTGATGGTGATGGTACAGTGAACTAGAGTGGCAGCACAACACCACAGTAGTGATGGTGATGGTACAGTGAACTAGAGTGGCAGCACAACACTGCAGTAGTGATGGTGATGGTACAGTGATCTAGAGTGGCAGCACAACACCACAGTAGTGGTGGTACAGTGAACTAGAGTGGCAGCACAACACCACAGTAGTGATGGTACAGTGAACTATAGTGGCAGCACAACACCACAGTAGTGATGGTGATGGTACAGTGATCTAGAGTTGCATCAAAACACCACAGTAGTGATGGTACAGTGAACTATAGTGGCAGCACAACACCACAGTAGTGATAGTGGTGGTACAGTGAACTATAATGGCAGCACAATACCACAGTAGTGATGGTGGTGGTACAGTGAACTAGAGCGGCAGCACAACACCACAGTAGTGATGGTGGTGGTACAGTGAACTATAGTGGCAGCACAACACCACAGTAGTGATGGTGATGGTACAGTGAACTAGAGTGGCAGCACAATACCACAGTAGTGATGGTGATGGTACAGTGAACTAGAGTGGCAGCACAACACCACAGTAGTGATGGTGGTGGTACAGTGAACTAGAGTGGCAGCACAACACCACAGTAGTGATGGTGGTGGTACAGTGAACTAGAGTGGCAGCACAACACCACAGTAGTGATGGTGGTGGTACAGTGAACTAGAGTGGCAACACAACACTACAGTAGTGATGGTGATGGTACAGTGAACTAGAGTGGCAGCAAAACACCACAGTAGTGATGGTGGTGGTACAGTGAACTATAGTGGCAGCACAACACTACAGTAGTGATGGTGATGGCACAGTGAACTAGAGTGGCAGTACAACACTACAGTAGTGATGATAGTACAGTGAACTAGAGTGGCAGTACAACACTACAGTAGTGATGATAGTACAGTGAACTAGAGTGGCAGCACAGCACCACAGTAGTGATGGTACAGTGAACTATAGTGGCAGCACAACACTACAGTAGTGATGGTGATGGTACAGTGAACTAGAGTGGCAGTACAACACTACAGTAGTGATGATAGTACAGTGAACTATAGTGGCAGCACAACACCACACTAGTGATGGTACAGTGAACTATAGTGGCAGCACAACACTACAGTAGTGATGGTGATGGTACAGTGAACTAGAGTGGCAGTACAACACTACAGTAGTGATGATAGTACAGTGAACTATAGTGGCAGCACAACACCACACTAGTGATGGTACAGTGAACTATAGTGGCAGCACAACACCACAGTAGTGATGGTACAGTGAACTATAGTGGCAGCACAACACTACAGTAGTGATGGTGATGGTACAGTGAACTAGAGTGGCAGTACAACACTACAGTAGTGATGGTGGTGGTACAGTGAACTAGAGTGGCAGCACAACACCACACTAGTGATGGTACAGTGAACTATAGTGGCAGCACAACACCACAGTAGTGATGGTGATGGTACAGTGAACGAGTGGCAGCACAACACCACAGTAGTGATGGTACAGTGAACTAGAGTGGCAGCACAACACCACAGTAGTGATGGTGGTGGTACAGTGAACGAGAGTGGCAGCACAACACCACAGTAGTGATGGTACAGTGAACTATAGTGGCAGCAAAACACCACAGTAGTGATGGTGATGGTACAGTGAACTAGAGTGGCAGCACAACACCACAGTAGTGATGGTGGTGGTACAGTGAACTAGAGTGGCAGCACAACACCACAGTAGTGATGGTGGTGGTACAGTGAACTAGAGTGGCAGCACAACACCACAGTACTGATGGTACAGTGAACTATAGTGGCAGCACAACACCACAGTAGTGACGGAGGTGGTACAGTGAACTATAGTGGCAGCAAAACACCACAGTAGTGATGGTAATGGTACAGTGAACTAGAGTGGCAGCACAACACCACAGTAGTGATGGTGGTGGTACAGTGAACTAGAGTGGCAGCACAACACCTCAGTAGTGATGGTACAGTGAACTAGAGTGGCAGCACAACACCACAGTAGTGATGGTGATGGTACAGTGAACTATAGTGGCAGCACAACACCACACTAGTGATGGTACAGTGAACTATAGTGGCAGCACAACACCACAGTAGTGATGGTGATGTTACAGTGAACGAGTGGCAGCACAACACCACAGTAGTGATGGTACAGTGAACTAGAGTGGCAGCACAACACCACAGTAGTGATGGTGGTGGTACAGTGAACGAGAGTGGCAGCACAACACCACAGTAGTGATGGTACAGTGAACTAGAGTGGCAGCACAACACCACAATAATGATGGTACAGTGAACTAGAGTGGCAGCACAACACCACAGTAGTGATGGTGGTGGTACAGTGAACTAGAGTGGCAGCACAACACCACAGTAGTGATGGTACAGTGAACTAGAGTGGCAGCACAACACCACAGTCCACCACAGTCACCTCCGTAATGTCACTGTGGTTGACTGCTGCCCTCACCACATCCAGGCCGCTCACCACATCACCAAAGACATATGGCCACTGGCCACCGCCCTGGTGGTCCCTGGTGGTGATGGTGAACTGGGCACTCTTGGGACCCCCAAGCCGCCAAAAGAACGCCACCACAGACCAGGACCACACAGCTCCTGCCTGGCCTGACTCCCGGTACTGCCCCTGGAGGTCAGGCAACAGTTGGGCTCCTCCCTTACCATCATTACTCTCGTAGTCTCCGCCCCCCACACACTCCCCCAGGCGACCCTTGTCCACCACCCTCAACAGTTTAGTGTTGCGGTAGGTGTGGCCCCGCTGGCCCGTACACAACAACACAAACTGTCTGGCCAGCGGAGTGTCAGGGGTCAGCCGGATGGTGACCCGCCCTCTTGTTGACCCCGCCCACCCGAGGTCAAGGAACGCCAGGGTGCAGGAGGGGTCCAGCACGCCCACAACATCACTCTCCTGCACAAGATGATATAAATCATGCTGGTAACTGTATAACAAAATGTTATCATATTAGTTATCACAACTCAGTAAGTCAGTAATGTCAGTAAGACTAGTGGGTGTAATAAAGTAACCTGGATGGTGTGGGCGTGGGCGGGCGTGGGCTGACGCAGGAGTGGGTGGAGGTACAGCTGTCCGTCTTGTAGAGTTATCCTGGCGGAGCGGCGGCCATCTTGGTCTTCCTGGACGGCCACCACCCGGCCAGCCTCCACTAGCCTCTTGACGGGCTCCCTTATCCTCCTGCGGAGGTCCTCAACCTGTGGACAGTGTCAGCCATATTATCACCTTTGGTCAGTGTCAGCCCCATTATCACCTGTGGACAGTGTCAGCCCCATTATCACCTGTGGTCAGTGTCAGCCATATTATCACCTGTGGTCAGTGTCAGCCCCATTATCACCTGTGGATAGTGTCAGCCCCATTATCACCTGTGGACAGTGTCAGCCCCATTATCACCTGTGGACAGTGTCAGCACCATTATTACCTGTGGACAGTGTCAGCCATATTATCACCTGTGGACAGTGTCAGCACCATTATCACCTGTAGACAGTATCACCCCTATTATCACCTGTAGACAGTGTCAGCCCCATTATCACCTGTGGACAGTGTCAGCCCCATTATCACCTGTGGTCAGTGTCAGCCATATTATCACCTGTGGTCAGTGTCAGCCCCATTATCACCTGTGGACAGTGTCAGCCCCATTATCACCTGTGGACAGTGTCAGCCACATTATCACCTGTGGACAGTGTCAGCACCATTATCACCTGTGGACAGTGTCAGCCACATTATCACCTGTGGACAGTGTCAGCCCCATTATCACCTGTGGACAGTGTCAGCCCCATTATCACCTGTGGACAGTGTCAGCCCCATTATCAGTAGTAGGGGGGAAGAGCCACAGACGATTTTTTTTTGGCGGGGAAAAAATCGTCTGTGGATCTTCGGGGGTTTCAGGTGAATTTGGGCGGTCACTGATTTGGAATTATGGAATTCTTATGAGGAAAATAATTTCTGAGATTTTAGAAGTTTGTTAAAGTTCTTATGATGAAAATAATGTCATACGAGTTTTGTTAAAGTTCTTATGGGAGAATTTTTTTTTCAGAGTTCCTACCGATAATAAAACAGATATTTAGGCTGTATATGTTTAAGTTGGATTCTTACTTAGAAACTAGTATATTGCTATATATCTGAATCATTTCACTGCCCCCTCCCCCATCTCCTGCTCGTACATCACACCCCTCCCTCCCCCCTTACCTCACAATCTGTGGCCCACCTGTATTTACTTTAGACCGTCAGCCAGACGCGGCCTTCAGGTTACCTCTTATCTTATCTTATCTTCATAATATCTGGACCGTCCCTCCACTCTCTCTCTCTCTCCTTTTCATATTATTATTCTCTCTTCCTATTTTTCTGACATCGTAATGTTTTATTCCTTTTTTTCATTAACCAGTCAGTTTTATACAAATCAATCGAAGCATCTCAATGTAACCTTTATTACTGAAACTGTCTCCGAGACTATCTAAGCTGGCACCATCTACCTGCCCCCCGGGCTATCTGCCCGAGGCAATCATCACCTGATTACCTGCCCTGTCATCTACCAGTCATTGTCAGCGTTCGCCACCGTAATAATTTATATATATACATTAGGCGTTAATAAAACTTATTTATTTATTTATAATTTATTTAGTCATCTAATTCTTAGTTTACGCAATTTATAATAAAAGAGTTTATTTCCAGTATTCGCCAATCATTCTCGCTATTAATAAAACAACCAAACGCTCACTCAGGGGCACACTACTGTTATTATGCTCATTCAGGGGCCCCCTCAGATCGATTAAGGTCCAAGTCTTAGAGGCCTACACTTTCAGTCAACATTCAATCTTCATCCTGTTCACAAGGTTCCCCCAGCATAGTCATATCATCATGTCAGTGTGTCCCCTGTGCCTGTCTCCTCTCAACAACGAAATCGGGCATGTGTGTCAAACACGATGTTTAACATGCCTAGGTGAAATGTCTATCAACGCTCTTCAAGAATGCAGACTGTACTGTATAGGATGCAACGGGCCTACACCGCCTGGACATTTTGACGTAACCTGTACCAGCTGTGGACAACTCTATTGTGCAAATCGTAAGTACCGCTTTTTCTCGCACATTCAATAAACTTTCAAAGAAAATATATATCCGAAACACACATACATACATACATACATACAGACAGTCAATTTATATATATATATATCATTTTCATTTCAGTTCATGGTTCTACTTCCTGCCCATACTGTCGTTGGTCCGTTAACCGGGAACCTCCCACCGAAGCCAGAAACGTCATTGAACCTCCACCCAAACGCCGTCGCATCATAAATAACCGTACGTTTTCACAATAATTTTCGTAATTTAAAAAAGTTAATAATTATATATTTTTTAAACAAGTGTATAAACAAGTAATATGTACTCATACAGAAAAAATGTTTCCATTACAGGAGTTCCTATTCGTGATCAAGAGAATCTCATACTTGGTGGAATCAACATCCCAGCTCGTAAGTAATATTATTATTTATCTGTAATTCTGTTTTTCATCTTATTTAGACTTTTTGTTTTTCCTCTTAATAATAAATTCCTTTTATTTAGACAATATTTTCCTCTTAAAGTTACAAACATTGTTTTCCTATTAAGGTTTTCAAATCCTCTTAATGTTTTCAAATTTGCTTTCCTCTTAACGTTTATTCATTGCTAATATTATATTACAGAATCCCCCCTGGATTCAACCCAAGCCTCTGAGTGGAGCACACCCGTATACAGTCAACCCCAGCTTTCCCAGGAGCTAGAAGTAAGTAAGTAAGTAATTATCAAAAGAAGGCACCAAACCGGGAAGGCTATGTAGCACCATCAAAGACGCAAAATAATCAGAGGGCGCTAAATATCACCAAGGATGCCAATACGAGAACAAAAACGCATAAGGCGAACGATATCAAAAGTATCCGAGTCACCAAGAATTCTATCGAGGGACAGGTGACCGCGAGGGGCGGTCGGAAAGCAAGACATACGCTCGTCCCGGAAGTCAGGACATTCAAGAAGGACATGCACGACCGTAAGAGGGACAATGCAACTAGGACAATAAGGAGCAGGGCGGCGCTCCATCAAGTGACCATGGGTTAAGCGAGTATGGCCAATACGCAACCTCGCCAGAGCTGTTTCCCACCGCCGGTTACGGTGGAAGGAGGACTGCCATGAGGAAACACAACATTTAAGAGTACGTAGCTTGTTACCAGTAACAGACAACCAAGAAGCCTGCCAATGGGTAAGGACTGAGGAATGGATAACCAGGTAAAAGTCGGAATACGGAATGCCCTTACGAGAGATGGGACAAGAGCGGACAGCTTCCTTGGCGGCAGCATCCGCACGCTCATTTAAAGACACACCAATATGGCTGGGAACCCAACAAAACTCAACCGACTTAAATTTACTATGAACGAGAAACAGCCAATGCTGGATCTCGACAACCACTGGATGAACTGGATTAAAGGACCCGAGAGCCATGAGGGCACTACGAGAGTCAACAACAACTACAAAGGAAGACTGACAACGAGAAAGTAGGAGATGAAGAGCATAGAGAATAGCATAAAGTTCCGCTGTAAAGATGCTAGTCTCCGGAGGCAAGCGACACATATAAGTGCGATCAGGAAAAACAACAGAGTAGCCAACACCGTCCGCTGACTTAGACCCATCGGTGAAGACAGAAACGGAGCGGGAGTGAGAAGAAAAGTGCTCGAGGAAAAGGCGTTTTAGAACCGTAGGAGGGGTAAAAGCTTTAGTGATACGGGTCAAGGAAGTACAAAACCGCGGAAGAGGGACCCTCCACGGGGGCAAAGAAGGAACAACACGAGGAGAAACATCAGAAATACGAACGGAAAGAGAATCCTGCAGGCGAGATAACCGGACAGAAAGAGGGAGGCGGTGAAGAGGAACAGGAACCGCAGGAGGGGTAAAAGTTAAAGCACGACAGAGGCGAGAGGAAGGATGTTGCAAGGACCGCGCAAGATAGCGAAGACAGTAGCGATCACGGTGGTCCTGGAGAGACAGGAAGCCAGTGTCAACATACAAGCTAAGGACGGGAGTCGAACGAAAGGCACCAGAACTGAGGCGCAACCCAGTATGGTGCAAAGCATCAAGACGGCGAAGAGTAGAAGGAGAAGCAGACGAGTAAGCAGGGCAACCATAATCGAGCTTAGACAGGACGAGAGAAGAATGTAAAGCAAGGAGAGTGCGCCTATCTGCCCCCCAAGAAGTATGGGACAAGACCCGAAGGAGGGTAAGGGCCTTAGAGCACTCAACACGGAGGTAAGAGATATGGGGAGACCAAGACAAACGAGTGTCAAGGAATAACCCCAAAAGCTTCGCGGAATCTTTGTATTCAAGGGGATGACCATAAAGTGACAAAGAGGGACGAAGAACAACCCGTTTCCGCGTAAATGTCATGGCACAAGTCTTAGAAGTAGAGAACTTGAAGCCATGATCAGTGGCCCAAGACGACACGGCATCAATTGCAAGTTGAAGCCGGCGTTGAAGGAGAGGCGAATCATCACCCTGACAACAAAGGGTAAGATCATCGACATAGAGAGCGGAGAAGACACCAGAAGGAAGAGAGGAAAGAAGACCATTGAGGGCAACCAGAAAAAGAGTAGTGCTCAGAACACTACCCTGGGGCACACCTTCATATTGCTGAAAAGAGGGAGAGAGAGCGGTACCAAGGCGCACCCGAAAGGAACGACGAGAGAGGAAGCTGCGGAGAAAGAGAGGGAGATGACCACGAAGGCCAAAAGAATGAAGTTGAGATAGGATATGATAACGCCAAGTGGTGTCGTAAGCCTTTTCCAGGTCAAAAAGGACGGCAACAACGGAGGTCTTCGCAGCAAAAGCAGTACGAATATAGACCTCCAAGTTCACCAGGACATCTGTCGTGCTGCGGCACTTGCGGAAACCAAATTGAGAAGGGGAGAGGAGGTGATGGTGTTCCAGGAACCACATCAGACGAACGTTAACCATACGTTCAAAAAGTTTGCAGACACAACTTGTGAGAGCAATAGGGCGAAAGTCCTTAGGGGAAGTACCCAGAGACCCCGGTTTGCGAACAGGGAGGACAACGGCATCGAGCCAGTCCTCAGGGACTGACGACGACTCCCAGATCCGATTATACAGACTCAGTAAATACTGAGACGTGCTCGGAGGGAGATGGCGAAGCATCTCATAATGAATACCATCGGAGCCCGCCGCCGTAGAACCGCAGAGGGCCAGAGCAGAACGAAGTTCAGAGAGAGAGAAGGGATCATTATAGGGAAGCTGAAGATGAGTGCAGAAATCTAAAGGACGAGACTCAAGGACAGGTTTACGAAGAAGGAAAGATTGGGGAAGATGAAGACCAGAGCTAACAGAAGAAAAGTGGGAACCCAGTTCGGAAGCGACCTGCAACGGGTCCGCCACAAGAGTATCATGGAGGTGAAGGACCGGTGAAACATCGGGAACGAACTTACCCGCTATCTTGCGGATACGCTTCCAGATCTGGGCCAGAGGGGTTTCGGACGTAATTGTTGAGACATAAGATGCCCAACATTCACGTTTAGCCGTACGGATGGCCCTACGGGCCACCGCACTCGCTTTCCGAAAGAAAAGAAAAGAATCGGTCGTCTGCCTACGGCGGTGCCTCTTCCAGGCTGCACGCTTACAGCGGACAGCCCGAGCACAGTCCGCATTCCACCAGGGAACGCACTTCCGTGGACCCCGAGAGGAAGAGCGAGGAATAGAGCGGAGGGCAGCGTTGAAGACAGTGTCATGAAAAAGGAGGAGAGCGCGAGAGAGAGGCAGAAGGGAGAGGTCAGAGAGAGCAGCACTGAGGGTAAATAGGGTCCAGTCTGCCTTAGCAAACTGCCACCTAGGGAAAGAGAGGGAAGGGCGAAAAGAGAAAAAGGAAACAAGGATGGGGAAATGATCACTTCCATGGAGGTCATCAAGAACCTGCCACGTGAAATCCAAGTAAAGAGAAGAAGAGCAGAGAGAAAGATCAAGACAAGAAAGGGCGCGAGTCCGAGAGTCCAAATGAGTGGGCTCACCAGAATTCAGAAGAGACAGGGAAGAAGATAGGAGAAACGGCTCAAGGAGGCGACCCCGGGTATTCGTCAGAACGTCACCCCAAAGAGAATGACGACAATTGAAGTCACCCAGCAGGAGCACAGGCTCCGGCAAGGAGTCTAGGAGGTGTTTCAAATCAGGAAGAGAGAGCGGGACACTCGGGGGGAGATAAATGGAACAAACTGTGTACCATTTCCCCACAAAGATACGAGCAGCAGAACAATGGAGAGGCGAAGGAAAAAGTAAAGGAACAAAGGGACCATCTGCACGAATCAAGAGAGCAGAAGAATTAGAAGCCCCAGCAATGGCTGGGGGGGGGGGAGAGAAAGGAATAGCCACGAAAACGACCAGGACGAGCACCAAGCATTGGCTCCTGGAGACAGACACAAAGGGGCGAAAACCGCGAAATCAGAAGTTGGAGTTCGAGGAAATTGGCGTAATAACCTCGAACGTTCCATTGAAGAATGGACAACGACGGGAAGAGAAAGGACAAAAACAGAGAACAAGGAAGAAACAAAGGCGAAAGAGCAATAGAGCACGTTAAAGAATATCAGGGTCGGGATCAGGGTCAGCAAAGTCAGGGTTAGGGGGCATGGGTAAACTGAGCAAAGACGGAGGGAAGGAAACGGGAGAACAGATCAGAGGTGGGCGGGCGGGGTCCGGAGGAGGAGGAGGAAGAGGAGGAGACAACGGAGAGGAGCAGTCAAGGACAGCAGTAGGAAGAGGGGGAGTAGGAAGAGGGGGAGTAGAAAGAGGGGAGCGCACCCCAGCAAGAGCAGCAACCGAAAGGGAAGCAGGGGCCAAAGAAACCTCCATAGCAGGAACAGGGGGCGCAACCACTGAAACGGGAGGGGAAGGAGCAACAGAGCCAGAAGTAGGAGCTAAGGAAGAAAGCGAAGCCTTCTTACCCGCCGGGGAAGAGGAAGGAGAGGAGCCAGGCTTACGCTTCTGACTGAAAGAGACAGGTGTCCCAGCAACTACGTACCGGGCAACGGATTCCAGTGTCTCAACAGGAGAAGCCGAACGAGAGCACACACGACGGCCGTTAGGAGAGCGATGGACATCCGCCTGCACCGACAGGCGGCGGGGAGAGCCGATAGATGGAGGAAGAGGATGGGAAGGAGGATCGGAGGGGGACGAGGAAGAAGACACAGGAGACATGACAGACCGGGTTGAAAGAAGGGGAACCCCAGACAGAGGACCAGGAGGGGGACCCCTCGGGAAAGAACTCAAAGGAACAGAGGAGGGGGCAGTGGGCGTATCAGGGTCCAAGGCCCGGAAACGGTTGAGAGTCTGAGGAAGGGGGGAAGGACGAGGAGAGGAAGAGCGCAACACGCGAGCATAAGAGATGTTAGTATAAGGCGGGAGCCGGCGAACCTGGCGCCTCGCCTCAGGAAAAGACAAACGCTCCCGGTGCTTCAGGTTAAGGACGGCCGCCTCAAGCTTGTAATGGACACAGGCACGGGAGAACGTAGGATGGGCCCCACCGCAGTTGAGGCAGCGAGCTTGGGGAGAAGTGCACTCCGACTTAGAGTGACCTTCACTCCCACACAAAGGACAGAGAGAGACAGTCCCAGAGCAGCGGAGGGCACCATGCCCAAACCTCCAGCACTTATTACAAAGTCGAGGAGAAGGAATATACTCCTGGACAGAGCACTTAGCACCAGCAAGAATGACAGAGGATGGAAGGGTCCTACCATCAAAGGTGATCTTCACAACGCGAAGGGGTTGACGGCGACGACCACGAGGGGGACGAGTAAACGAGTTAACCTGGAGGACAGAATGGCCTTGGGCATCAAGGATATGCCGAATATCATCGTGGCAATCCTGCAGATTCCGAACACCGGTTGCAACATGGGGTGGGAGGAGAATAGTGCCAACACTGGAATTCATCTGAACGTTCTTGGAGACCCGAACAGGGATCTCGCCAAGGCAAGATAAGGCAGCCAAGCGGGAAGCCGCATCCTGAGAAGGAGCAGCAACGACACGTGTACCGAGACGAGTGGGGTTGAAAGTAACACACGCATCCACGGAATCTACAAGATGCCAATGGAGGGAGAAATCGTCAGGAGGCGCAGAATCAAGAGGGAGGAGATCAAAGTATTTGGCCCATGAAGCAGGACCAAACAAGGCCTGATACGCATCAGCACGGGAAGGAATCGAGCGAGTGCAGTTGGGGCGCGAACGGCGTTGAGAACCCCTAGAGAGAGAGGGGTCAAAAGGCGCAGTAGTCACAACGAAAGACTTAGCCACACCAGGGGACGAAGTGGTCACCACCGGGGGCTGGAGGCTCGACCCAACCTCAGAGGAGGGAGGGGAGCTGGGGAAAGAAGTCAGGACGGTCAAAGGAGGAGCAAGGTCGGGGCCCAACGCAGCGGGAGCTACAGAGCCTGGTCTTCCAATACAGGCCGACTCGGGGGCTTGGTCGCCCACCCCACGAGCCTGAGAGGGTACAACGGAAACATTCAACGACATAGAGACGAAAAGTGACAAATTCATCCACGAATGTGCCCCCATACCCACCATGGAGCCACAATTAGAGGCAGGACACCCAACAGGAAGCTATCGCCGATCATGCCGGGGTCCCCTAGGGGTGCGTCGTGAGTATACGCCCCACAAACGCCACCTTAAGAACCGTCAGTCCGTCGAGATCGGGTTCAGCGACGAAAGGGGGATTGACAATAAAAGGTTCCCCTCGCTCGAGACGTCGGGTACTACAGTTCTACGGGTGCAAGAGTATGCCTCCTCAAGCACCCGGGCGTCAAAATAGAAGAAGTCCAAAGAAATAATCCAAAACAAGCAAAAGGTCGGCAGGAAACGACAAGCAGATAGGAGAAGAGGGGGGAGAAAAACGAAACATAAGGAAAAGGAAAAGCGATCCGGCACAATTGGAGAAGACAGCAGCAGGAGTGCAAGGCCAGAAAAGGACAGAGGACTGCCCAACGGAGCATCACACTCCGGCAGCCGTCCACCAAGCCCCCTCACGACGCCAACGGGCCGGAAGGGGAGGGGGCCAGGAGCTAGAAGAAGATGCACCAGACGGCAACCTGCAGGCATCCTCAGATGAAGAAGAAGACAATCATCTCCCTGTTCATGACATATCAGATGAAGAAGTCAACGCTCCGGATTCCCCAGAGGTACTTAACTTAGATAACGTTTTTCCACGAGTGTTAGAAGTCATACCCCATTTCGAAGGATCATTCTCGAGACATTCTTTCTCCATTCCCGGTCATTTAGACGCTGACCCCAGCTTATATATAAATAGGTATAGGGAATTTTTTATAGAATATATAGACAATCAGTTCAGACAAATACAGGAAGAATTCCCTCCCTCATTTCACATTTACCCTGACGTAAGCCTAATTTTGCAAAAACTTAATCATGCCGACGATCAATATGAAATATTAGACGAAGTATTTTCAATTAGAGGCGAAACTCAGACTGTTACACAGGAAGAGGTGGAAGTTCTCGTAAATTCATGGGTTGATGAAATGTCTGCTAAAATTGACGAATGCCTAAAAAATGTCCAATCCTCAAGTGTAGGAATTCATTCCATGTCAGGCTTTGCCATTAATTTTTCATATATTCGCCACCCTATGCACCTTGGATCTTACGTACCATATCCTGCAAAATTAAAGGGTAAAGAATCAGTATTTAATCCTGAAAGTGAAGGAGATGAGTGTTTGTTACAGTGCATTGCAGCGTATAAAAACTTAGCATTGGGCAGGACCCTGGATAACGTTAGACATCATTACAAAAGCCTTCGATGGTGTAGAAGATTCGTAGTATGGGCAGATGAAATCAGATTCCCCGTATCATTCGATAACCTTAAGAAAATAGAGAAGCTTAACAAAATTTCTATTTATATTTATACAGTAACTCATGAAAGTAACAGATACTATCTTAGTTTAGCTAGGAAAAGCCAGGAAAAGTATGCCGATAAAGTCCCTTTGTTGTTATTAGAAGGCAAGCATCTCTGTCTGATCAAGGACTTTGATAAATTTGTAAAGAATATTAACCATAATCAGTATAAAATTCCTAACACTCACAAATTCTGCAAAATTTGTCTTTTGCATGCTCCCTTAGATGAAATTCAGGCTCACGAAGAGTCATGCACTGTATCCCAAGTATTTTCGTTCTATAATCCTAATGATAAAATCATTTTTAAAAATTACGGTAGGACCTATAGCCCAACTCACACCGCCTATTACGATTTTGAATGTCTTTTAGACCGTCAAAATCCTAGAGGCATGGTGGAATGTAAGCATAAAGCAATTGCTTATGCTTACATGATTTTAGACAGGGAATTCAATGTTGTAGAAACGTATTCATACGCAGGTCCAGACGCGGTTAATCATTTTATTACAAAGCTAGAAGCCTCATGGAAAGCTATTCATGCTCAGCTCCCCAACTTCCCTAAGAACTTGTCTAGAGAACAGGAAAGAATGTTTCAAAGACAAAATACGTGTCAATTGTGTCATCAAACTTTCAAGAATAAGAAAGATAAACATAGACATCATAATCATGCTATTCAGGAAAATAATTACTTAGGTGCTTATTGTGCTCGTTGCAATTTACAATGTAAAAATGCTCGTAGATACTTGACCACATTTTCCCATAATGCTGCCTATGATCTTGGAATTATACTTAAAGAACTGCCCAAAAATCCTCACCGCGATGTAGAAATTCTAACCAAGGAAGGATTGAAATTTATGCAAGTCATCATAGGTGAACTTAAATTCCTAGATAGCCTAGCTCTCCTTAATGGGTCATTAGGAACCTTAGCAAAAGAGCACGTTGCCAGTAAGAAACCCACCAAGTATACTGAACACATACTAAACGGCGTATCCGATGAGGCTAAAGCTCTGTTAATTAAAGGTAAACAAAGCCTATGTTATGATTATATTTCTTCCATGGATGTGTTAGACGAACCTCAGCTCCCGTCGCGAGATAAGTTTTACAATGTTTTACATGACGCTCCACTGTCTGAAGAAGATTATAACAATGCTCTTAAAGTATTTAATTTAGGGAACTGTACAAACATCAAGGATTACCTCATGTTATATTTAAAAGTTGATGTAGGAATGTTAGTTGATATATTTACACTTTGGCGAACATCACTGAAAGAAATTTATGAACTAGATATTGTTTTCTATGTATCACTTGTATCACTTCCTAGTTATGCTTGGGACGCGTTCTTATTTAAATCAAAAGTTGTACTTGACTATGTGTATGATCAGAATGTATATGATTTGTTGAGAAGGAATCTTAGAGGGGGTTCACATCTTCCATAAGACAATTTACACAGGCTGTTAACGAGCACACTACATCTAACCCTAGCTCTGATGACGATACTCACATTTTGTACCTCGTCTTCAACAGCCTATATGCAGCGTGCATGGCTGAGGTACTTCCCCAGGGAGGGATTAGACAATTAACTGACCTTGAGCGGGATACCTTATTAGGGCAAGGGTTACAACATATCCCCTGTGATCAAGACAAAGGTTATTGGATTTTATGCGATACAAAACATGTATCTCCCGAGGTAGCCAGGTATACTGATGATCTGCCCCTTGTACTGTCTCATACTAATATAACGGAGGAGTTTTGTCAGAGTACAGTAAGAAAACCCTTAATGATGAAAAGCGCAAACTCCCACCTAAAAATACTAAGTTAATTGCATCCCACTTGCCCCAAAACAACTACTTAGTAAGCCTTGATTTCCTGCAATTGCTATTAAAACTAGGACTAGAAGTTGAACGAGTAAAAACAATCTATGAATTTAAACAGGCTCCCTATTTAAAAGATTTTATTTCAACCAACATTCGAGAACGAGCCAATACCACCTGTAAAGTTAAAGAAAAAGCCTTTAAACTCATAAGTAATAGTCTGTACGGGAAATCAATGACAAATATATCTCGATATGCTAATACTCACCATCTAGTAACGACAAAACATTCATTCTTAACTCATGCAAGAAACCCTTTGCATAAACGAGCTGTCTCTTTAGGTCCAGATAGGGTTCTCTGTACAGTAATGAAAGACATCCTTAAAGTTACCACTCCTCCTTACATGGGATATCAGATCTTGCAGATAGCCAAGAGGCGTTTATACGAGTTCTGGTATAATGTAGTTAAAGCCCATTATGGGGAGAGAGCTAGACTAATTTATACGGATACAGACTCATTCATATTTACTCTGACCTGTAAAGATGCTTTCCAAGAAATGACAAAAGCTCCTCTAGTAGATTATATGGATTTCAGTAATTTCGACAAAGATCATCCTATGTATTCTGCTACTCGCAAAGGTGAATTAGGACTCCTCAAGTCAGAAGTAAAGCAGAAAATTATAACTGAATTAATTGCACTCAAGCCTAAAACTTACTCTCTCCTAACCCTTGATAATGAACATTTATGTAAATGTAAAGGGATTCCTTATCACCAACAAAAGAAAATAACACATGCATCTTTTCAGAACACATTAGAGACAAATACAACTTTTAATTTTGTATCCCGATCCATTCGTAATGTTAATGGACAGATATGCACGTGTAAAACAACTAAGCGCGGTCTGTCAGCTTTTGATGACAAGAGGTACCTCATTAGTCCCACAGAGTCATTAGCTTACGGTCACCCAGACATTCCAGAGCGTGAGGTACAGGAGGTACAGGTAGAGGAAGAGGTGCAGGTAGGGGAAGAGGTGCAGGTAGAGGATCCAGTAATTGTAGATAATCCCCAACCAAGACGTCAATTGTTCCCCATTTTTAATCTTTGGGAAAAGCGGGATAGAGTCGCTCAGCAATTATTCCCTAACAACAATTAAGTCTGTTACTGTATTGTCTATGTATTATCTATAACTATATTCAAATGTCTATAATATTGTATTGGCTATGATTTTCTTACTGTATTGGATATGATCAAATGGCTATGTTATGACTATAATTTATTTTGTTACTGTATTGGCTATGATTTGTTACTGTATTTGATATGAAAATGACTATGATTTAAATGTCTATGATATTTTTTATATTGTATATTCTATGATTTTATTACTGTATTTGATATGAAATTACTATGATTTAAATGTCTATGATATTTTGATATTGTATTGGGTATGATTTGTTACTGTATTTGATATGTTCAAATTGCTATGTTATGACTATGATTTAATGTCTGTTATTTTGATATTGTATATTCTATGATTTTATTACTGTATTGGATATGTTCAAATGTATATGTTATGACTATGATTTATTGGCTATGTTTAAAATAAAAACTAGAATGTAGATTTTGTTTAAATACTCCTTTCATTATATATTTGTAGTTAGTCTATTGAACCCTAGCAACATGGAAGGGCAGAAAAAAGTTATTACTGAAACCCAGTTGAATATATTTAGTGAACCGTCAAGAATTATTATTGCTGGATTTTCAAATGGTGGGAAGAGCTATTTATGTGCTAAAATGATAGAGAAATATCAGCAGAACTTTGCAAAAATAATTGTCTGTGGAAGCGGGTATAAAGAGTTGAGAACTAATCTACTCATTAAACATAAGATATCTTTTTACTCTGAAATTGTAAACCCTTTAGACGATCGTGATCCAGAGGACACATCTCATATATTAGTTGTTTATGATGACTTGTATGTTGAATCTACAAACTCTAAAATAGTAAGTGATATATTTACTAAGGGACAGCATGAGAACATCTCTGTTATTTTTATAACCCAAAATATATTTTTCAGTGGGAAATTTTCTAGATCTATAAGTTTAAATGCATCTCATTTTATTCTGCTTAAATCAAGAGACTTGTCCCAGATAGAAACATTAGGCAGATAAATATTCGGAAAACAAGATGCCAAGAAATTTTTAGATATATATAAGAAAGTGATTTCTCGACAGTATGGGTATTTACTTGTTGACTTGGGCGTTAAAACACCGGAATCCATAATATTTAGGGGAAATATTGTAAATGAACCCCCATATGAAATAGTGTATCAATGGTGAACATTACACAAACTCTTAATATGATATACAATGACCCCAAGTCCGTAGGTGGGTTTGGTGGCGTTTTAAAATTGTATAAGGCTGCAAAGAAAACAATCCCTGAATTAACTATAAAAGATGTGAAAGACTATTTAAAAACGTCTAATGCATATACCTTACATCTATTAAAAAAATGTAAATTTAAAAGAAGACGTATCTTAGCACCTAGACCTAAAGCTTTCTTTACCAGTAACTTGGCTGATATGACATTGTTAGCTAAGCACAACAATGATATTAAATATTTATTAGTTTGTGTTGATATATTTTCAAGGTTTGCACATGTAGTTCCACTATCCACTAAATCAGGTCAGAGTGTAAGTGATGCCATGAAAGCTATTCTGGATTTACCTTCATCAAAAGGTGTAAGGAAGCTTAACACTGATAAGGGCGGTGAATTCTATAATAAATATATGAAACGATTGTTAGACAGTAAAAACATTGAACTGTACAGTGTATTTTCTCAGGAAACTAAAGCCAGCATTGCAGAGAGATTTATAAGAACATTGAAAACTAAGATATATAAATATTTAACGGCTTATAACACCTTAACCTATATAAATGTTTTGCCTGATATGGTTAAAACGTATAATAGAACACCACATAGAGGATTAAAGGGGAAAATACCTATTGATGTACATGCTTTATCTTCGCCTCAAGATGTGACTAGGCAGTTTAAGCTCATGTATAAAGGAGACCAGCAGACTAAGCCACGCATCAGTAATCATCTGTCTGTAGGAGATACAGTACGGCTTGCCTTATCTAATCGTATTTCAAAGTTCAAAAGAGGTTTTCATCAACAGAACACTAAGGAAATATTTACTATTGCTCAAATTGATACTAAACAACCTGTGTCTTTATATTATCTAAAGGACTTAAATAATAGACTTATAGAAGGCGGATTTTATAGAGAGGAGTTGACTCCCACCTACTTGTCAGATACATTTGAAATGGAGAGAATTATAAGTAAACGTAAAGTTGGTAATACTACTTTATATAAAGTTAGATACGTCGGTTACGACAGATCAGTGGGTGAATTCAGATGACGTGAAGAAACTATGAAGAAGCAGCCCTTAGTTAGCAAGTATCGTGGATTTATTGAACTATTAGCTAGATTAGGTTATAATTCTAGAAAAAAGTTAATTAAGACTCTTAAAAAGGAACATATACTTTGCCTATCTGAAATATTTAATAATTTCTTAAAAAATAAAACTGAAGTTGGGAAGCCTATTTTAAAGAGACTTTCTAAATATAGAGCTCTACTCCATACATTAGCCTGTAAGAAGAAGGCTATTTCACTCAAGAAAGACATATTAACAAGTAAAAGAGGAGGTAATTTATTGAGCATTTTACTTCCCATAGCTATAAATTTTATTTCAAGGCTATTTAATAAGGAATAATGAAAGAATTCTATCTTGTACCACGAAAAGCTATTGATCAACAGAAGCCTATGGCAGTAAGTGTTGAGAAGCCTACGACGACAGTGAGAACAAATCCTGTTATACAACACTTGATAGACTTAAGATTAATGCTTAAGGATTATGATTTTGCTGTCTCCTTGTTAAATTATTTTAATACAACTGGACTTGTAAAGTGGGATGAGGAAGGGAACATTACATCACCAGTTACTGGGATCAATATTGTTGATGACGTTATAGGCAGGATGTGCACTCCGAAATTGTTATTCCCAGAAGATAAATTGCCCATAGCCAAGTTGTTTTTTTCTTTGACCTCTACACCTAAGAATTTATTTAGAAATGTAGATGCGAAAAATCAAGTGTTTTCTCCTCCGAGTTTGAAGAGGAAGATCAAGGCTGCAGATGAAGGAGAGTCTACCTGGATACCATATTAAGGTGAGTTTCTGTTTATTTTTATCATTTACTATTAGTCTACAGGATGGATAGTTACGTTATATATGCAGCGAGTAACTCTGATACTGATGTATTTAAAAACAATGCTCCCAATGCTTTTGAAAATAGATTACATAATCAGCTGCCTTTAGACCTGAATAAAGCTTATGAAGTGTGCCTGAAGAATATATTCCTGCCTCCATCTTATTTCGCTGTTAAGAGGAATGACCCGGAAAGTTTTATTTCAGTTCAACTTCTAGTGTCTAATAAAAATTTATCTGATTTGAGCACGGTGAATACATCTTTCACTTTAAAGTCGGATATTTTAGCCAGTGATAATTGCATAGAGCTAACGACTATTTTAAATAGAGAAATTTCAACTATATTTTCAAAAGGTTCACTGAGTTTTATAGGATCCGTACTTAATTATAATTTCCCAGACCATGGGGACGTTTATATGAAATATGATTCGAGTATTAATCAAATTAAGTTTAATGCAGCATTTAGTGAGAAGTTGTTAAAATTATTTATTACAAAGGATGGAAAATTAGTTGTTCGAATTTCTTTATCTTTCGGTCGAAATATATGTAAAGTTATTGGAGCTGAAGTAGGTAAAGCCTATGATATTTTTATTATGAATAAACTACCTAATAACAGGTTATCTGTACAAGATACATGCTATTATCATCCTAGGCCGGGAGGCCGTATAGATTTCTTGTGTGTATATTGTGATAAGGTGCAGCCCACCATGTTTGGTAATCAGATTGTAAATATCTTGGATGTTGTTTCGTTTCAAAGTAATGTAACACACAGGAAATTATATAAACCTTTAAATACGACTAATATTGATGGCATTATTATTAAATTAACAGATCAAGATGGGGAGCCTGTATATTTTGAAAAGGATGGATGTACGATTGCAGTATTACATATTAGACCCGTTGATATATAATGGCATGAGTAGAGGGAGTTTATCATTCTCTCTTGGCCTGTTTAAACATGAGGGTCGGGTTTGTACCGCTGTCTGTTGACGAGGTAGGGCGATTTATCGCTCCTCGAGGGAAGAGAGGTGGAGCACTGGGCGATATTACTGTTTTTGATAGAAGACATTTAAGAGGAGGTGGAATATTAAGTTTCTTAACTGGTCTAGCTCGTAGAGCAACACCTTTCCTATTAAAAACTATCATGCCAGCAGCATTGACAATGGGACAGAATGTTTTGCAGGATATAAATGCTGGTCAAGGTACTTTGAAAGATTCAATTAGAAAACGCGGTATGGAAACATTGAAAAGTATAGGTCCTAAATTGATAGCAGGCGGCCGAATAACGAAAAGAAAATCGAAAAGACCTGCCTATATAAAGAAAATGGATAGATATAAAGACGTGTTTTCATAAAACAGTACTAGTTGTATGCTAGACGCAGACATGATGAGTGTAAATGCTCCTAGTGCAGCATTGCAAGTTCCTTTAGAAAATTATACAGCTGCTATAAGCGATGGTTTTCCTAAAGTTAATCCGCATAGAATGGTTGAAAGTACGATATTTTCAAGACAGACACAGGATATTTTACCTGTGAATTCAAGTATTAACAATAAATTTAAAGATTCTTATATTGATTTCCGTATCCCAGGAGTTAAGGGACAATTTATTGATCTTTCGAGCTTGACGCTAGAACTGATGGTTGAATTAACGGGACCTGACGGAATTACGGCTTTAGCGGATATTAAAAATGCATCAATAGTCAATGGTTTGTCCCAGACAATGTTTAAAGCTGTAACTGTTTATTTAAATGAGCAAGTGGTGGAAACTAATTCACTATTTTCATATTTATCTTATGTAAAGCTAATGACAACGCTTTCTGAATGTAAAGCTGAAAGATTTAAAGAACTGACGTATTTCTATAATGATGTTTTTCCTGAAAAATATGATGCAGATTATTTTAAGAATGCCTCAGAAGACCTTAAATCTAGATTTGTAAAGTTAAAAACTGAGGGAGTAAATTGTTGCTTTAAACTGCTATTGGACATTACAACTTTGAGCGAATATCTTTTGGATGGAATTGATATTCGTTTGAGATTAGAACTTAACAGTGATCCGTGGGTTATAAACAGTATTGAATCTGGATATAAGTTTAACATAAAACTAGCTAGAATGTGGATTGATCGGATAACTCCATTCGCATCTGGATTGGAGGCTATTAATAGAGCTTTGGCTGAACAAAATATGCCAGTTACATATACGTTTGATAAGACACTCCACAAGACGTTCATTCTTGGTAATGGGCAGCAGAGATTAAGTATTGACCAGCCATGGGGGAGCATTATCCCAGATAAATTATTTATTATGATGATGGATATGGAAGCAATATCCGGAGCGTATACACTTAATCCACTTTATTTCGATCACTGCGATTTATCTAATGTATATATTACACGTGATGGGACAAACTTATTTAATATAACTTGCAAGTTCCCGAATAAATGTTCGAAACTATACTACGAGACTCAAAATACAGTCGGCTTTAACGCTTGCAATACCTTGACATATAATTCATTTATAAAAGGAAGAACGTTACTGGCATTTAGACTAACGCCTGAGGAATTGAGAGATACCCTTCCTATAGAGGCTTCGGGCAACCTGAGAATTACATTAGAATTTGCTGTTCCAGTGAAATCAAATAAAGTTATTATTTTATTCGGAAGTTTATAGTTCATGCTCTTGTGATACAAGAGCATGAACTGCAAACAAATTAATACGGCATTGAACAATATGAAGGGTAGTAAAGCTAAATATATTGGATGCTATTTAGCGACGGATATATATAGAATAATGAAGCAAATACGGGATAGGCCGATTATGTTTATAATAAATACATTAGGAAGAGACTCTAAGGAAGTAATGGGTCACTGGATTGCTGTATATAAATCTAAACGGAAAATAGTTATACTCGATTCATATGGAATAAATGTGTATTTGCCATACATTTCGGAGTTTTTAAATTATTATTATAAAGACTGTGATGTATACACGTTTACAGAGCGACTTCAGAGTTTAAATACATACGTATGCGAGCTATATGCGATGTTTTTCTGTTACCATCTTTCAAACAAGGATCTAAAAACTGCATTAAAGCTATTTGAAACTAGTTTTACTTACAGAGAATATATGCAGAATGATAGGAACGTAATGAGGCTATCTTATGCTTTATTTAAAAATATGCCGAGCTGCTATGAAACGATGTGTTATGATAAGAGCGATATTTGTTGGAAAATGTGCTTGGAGACGACTGGCTGAATGAGGCTATAACAAAATTATCTAACGGAGAATGGTGAGTACATTTGTTTCGAGGTTTTATGTGTCTGATAAATATTGTACATGTGTAAACGCTATCTGAAACTGTTATTCTTTATTTACAGAGATGAAGAGTGAATAGGACGGATATTATACAAGCGGATTGAGGAGTGAGCTTCTTAGAACTTCGGGCTAAATGAGTCGTTTATTATAAATTGTGTAACTAAGAATTAGATGACTAAATAAATTATAAATAAATAAATATGTTTTATTAACGCCTAATGTATATATATAAATTATTACGATGGCGAACGCTGACAATGACTGGTAGATGACAGGGCAGGTAATCAGGTGATGTTTGCCTCGGGCAGATAGCCCGGGGGGCAGGTAGCTGGGGCCAGCTTAGATAGTCTCGGAGACAGTTTCAGTAATAAAGGTTACATTGAGATGCTTCGGTTGATTTGTATAAAACTAACTGGTTAATGAAAAAAGGAACAAAACATTACGATGTCAGAAAAATAGGAAGAGAGAATAATATGAAGAGGAGAGAGAGAGGGTGGAGGGACGGTCCAGATATTATGGAGAAGATAAGATAAGATAAGAGGCGACCTACACGAAGCGTCTGGCTGGATGGCCTAAGGTAAATAAAGGTGACGCGAGAGATTGTGAGGTAAGGGGGGGAGGGAGGGGGTGTGAGGTACAAGCGGGAGAGGCAGGGGGAGGGAAAACCCTGGCCCGCACAGAACATTTTGGACCTGAAAACCCTGGCCCGCACAGGTGATTTTTCTAAATTTACCTGAAAACCATGGCTCACACAGACGAATTTTCTAAGTTGAAAATAGGTAAAATATGTCCGTAGAGTTCTCCTGAAAATGCTGGCTCTTAAACGCGAATTTGAATTTCTCCCATAAGCCCTTTAACAAACTTCTAAGTCTCGGAAATTATTTTCATCATAAGAACTTTAACAACTTCTAAAATCTGTGACACAAAATTTACCTGAAAACCCTAAAGCGCTACACGGAATATTTCCAAATTCACCTGAAACCCCCACGACTCACAGGGGAATTTTCTCCCAGAAAAAAAAATTCCCCTGTGAGTCGTACTCCCTACTACTCACAACCACCACACACACAACCACCACCCACACAACCACCACTCCCACAACCATCGCACACACACAACCACCACCCACACAACCATCACACACACAACCACCACACACACACAACCACCACACACACACAACCACCACACACTCACAACCACCACACACACAACCACCACACACACAACCACCACACACACAACCACCACACACATAACCACCACCCACACAACCACCACTCCCACAACCATCACACACACAACCACCACACACACACAACCACCACACTCACAACCACCACACACACACAACCACCACACTCACAACCACCACACACACAACCACCACACTCACAACCACCACACACACACAACCACCACACTCACAACCACCACACACACACAACCACCACACTCACAACCACCACACTCACAACCACCACACACACACAACCACCACACTCACAACAACCACACACACAACCACCACACTTACAACCACCACACACACACAACCACCACACACACACAACTACCACACTCACAACAACCACACACACAACCACCACACTTACAACCACCACACACACAACCACCACACACACACAACCACCACACACACACAACCACCACACTTACAACCACCACACACACACAACCACCACACACACACAACCACCACACACACACAACCATCAAACACACAACCACCACACACACACAACCACCACTCTCACAACCACCACACACACACAACCACCACTCACAACCACCACACACACACACAACCACCACACACACAACCACCACACACACACAACCACCACACACACACAACCACCACTCACAACCACCACACACACACACAACCACCACACACACAACCACCACACACACACAACCACCACACACAACCACCACACATACAACCACCACACACACACACACACAACCACCATACACACACAACCACCACCACACACAACCACCACACACACACAACCACCACACTCACACAACCACCATACACACACAACCACCACACTCACAACCAACACACACACACACACAAAACTACCACACATACACACACACACACATGCCCAGTTGCTGGAAGGAGGCAAATGTCGTACCGATTTTCAAAAAAGGTGATAGGGAGGAGGCACTTAACTACAGACCCGTATCACTGACAAGCATCCCCTGCAAAATACTTGAAAGAATAATTAGGCTAAGACTTGTTGAACACCTGGAGAGCATTGGGTTTGTAAACAAGCACCAACATGGGTTCTGGACAGGGAAATCATGCCTAACAAACCTTTTAGAATTCTATGATAAAGTAACAAGGATAAGGCAGGACAGAGAAGGCTGGGCAGACTGCATATTTCTTGACTGCCAAAAGGCCTTTGATACGGTACCGCACATGAGACTGCTATACAAACTTGAGAGGCAGGCAGGAGTAAGCGGAAAGGCCCTAGTATGGGTGAAGAACTACCTAACAGGAAGGAGCCAGAGGGCAATGGTAAGGGGCGAAAAGTCGGACTGGCGAACAGTAACAAGTGGAGTACCTCAAGGATCGGTGCTGGGACCAATCCTCTTTCTAATTTACGTAAATGATATGTTTACAGGAGTGGAATCATACATGTCAATGTTTGCAGATGACGCAAAATTAATGAGAAGAGTTGTGACAGACGAGGATTGTAGGATCCTCCAAGAGGACTTAAACAGGCTGCAGAGATGGTCAGGGAAATGGCTACTGGAGTTTAACACCAGTAAATGTAAAGTTATGGAAATGGGATCAGGTGACAGGAGACCAAAGGGACAGTACACAATGAAGGGGAACAGCCTACCTGTAACGATTCGAGAAAGAGACCTGGGAGTGGATGTGACACCTAATCTAACTCCTGAGGCACATATAAATAGGATAACGACAGCAGCGTACTCTACACTGGCGAAAATTAGAACTTCATTCAGAAACCTAAATGAGGAAGCTTTTAGGGCACTTTACACTGCCTACGTGAGACCCGTCTTAGAGTATGCCGCGCCATCATGGAGCCCCCACCTGAAGAAACACATAAAGAAACTGGAGAAGGTTCAGAGGTTTGCGACGAGGCTTGTCCCAGAGTTACGAGGGATGGGATATGAAGAGCGGCTGAAGGAACTGAACCTAACGACACTAGAGAAAAGAAGGGAGAGAGGAGATATGATAGGGACATATAAAATACTCAGGGGAATTGATAAAGTGGAAATAGATGAAATGTTCACACGTAATAATAACAGAACGAGGGGACATGGGTGGAAACTGGAAACTCAGATGAGTCACAGAGATGTTAGGAAGTATTCTTTTAGCGTGAGAGTAGTAGAAAAATGGAATGCACTTGGGGAACAGGTTGTGGAAGCAAATACTATTCATACTTTTAAAACTAGGTATGATAGGGAAATGGGACAGGAGTCATTGCTGTAAACAACCGATAGCTAGAAAGGCGGGATCCAAGAGTCAATGCTCGATCCTGCAAGCACATATAGGTGAGTACATATAGGTGAGTACACAACCACCACACACACACACACACAACCACCACACTCACAACCACCACACACACACACACACACACACACACAAAACTACCACACACACACACACACACACCTCGTAGGGGCCTCGTAGCCTGGTGGATAGCGCGCAGGACTCGTAATTCTGTGGCGCGGGTTCGATTCCCGCACGAGGCAGAAACAAATGGGCAAGTTTCTTTCACCCTAAGTGCCCCTGTTACCTAGCAGTAAATAGGTACCTGGGAGTTAGTCAGCTGTCACGGGCTGCTTCCTGGGGTGTGTGTGTGTGTGTGGTGTGTGTGAAAAAAAAAAAAAAAAAAAAAGTAGTTAGTAAACAGTTGATTGACAAGTTGAGAGGCGGGCCGAAAGAGCAAAGCTCAACCCCCGCAAAAACACAACTAGTAAACACACACAGGGTCAGACGTGTAGGGTGAGTGGTCCGCGAGGGAACAATAGGGTTCAAGGGAGCGGGTGTACGGTGCAGTGAGAATCGGGACAGTGTAAATTGAACAGTGGCATTGTAATGCAACACATTGATCACATCTCGTGGTGAATTATCTTAGTGAATTTAGAGAAGATAGCTAGTGAATATCGACTTCTTGAGGAAGCATCAGTCGCATCAGCCGGGACCCACGACCTTTAGACCTCACAGGATTACCGACGACACGCCGTGTATTCACCTAGAGTGCTTGTGGGGGGCTGGCTGGTAAGTCTCTCATAAGTCTCCAACAGTGTACAAGGTTTATATAATATCATATCATAGACACTATTGCATTCCATTCAATAATACAATCGTGGTAGACAGGTAACAGGGACAGCAACTGTGAGCTCACTGGGAACCCAGATAAGCCGCTAATCCTCCCCCACCCACCGTAATCTGAAGACTACACCTCACCCATCTCTTACCCCCCCCCCCCCCCCATCTCACTCTCCCAACACACTCCCCCCCACCACCACTCCCACTCTCCCAAAACACTCCCCCCCCACCACCACACCTACTCACACTATGACTATTCTTGCTCTCTCTCTCTTGACAAGGGCAAAATGGCAGGTGGACGCAACAGGGACACAGGGAACAGCCAAATTGATCAAACGAGGGACATGTTAACCCAAGTTCTGGAGGAATTCAGGAAGGAGATGCAGGAAATGAGGATTACAATTAACAACCTGCAAAGTGAGCTGACATCAGCAAGGGAGATCAAATCCCTCACAGAGAAAAATAAAGAGACCGAGCATCAGATTATCATCCAAAGGGAAGGTGGGAATGTTACATTGGAAGGAAATGCCTCTGTACCTGAAACATTTGCAGACATACTGAAAAAGAGCTCAGAAGCAATGGACACAGTGAGGGAGGTAGCGATGCAAGCAGCCACCTCACAGGAAGCAGCAAGGTGCACCACTCAGCTGCTGGAGAGAAAAAGATCAGTGGTAGTTGTAGGCATCAAAGAACAGGAAGGATCCAACAGGCAAGAATGGAATAGCAAGGATAGAGAGGCAGTACAGGGGCTACTGAAGGGGTTACAGATGGAAGGGGCTGAACGAAACATTGAGAAGGTTTTCAGGTTGGGCTGGTACAACAAGGACAGAAACCGACTTGTAAAGGTGGTGTTTACAAACGAAACCACGAAGGAGGATATTCTCGAAAGGAAGAGTCGACTGCAGCATGTGGAGGGATACAAGAAAGTATTCCTGCAGAGGGACAGGACGAAGGAGGAGAGAGCCAGGGCAGCAGAGGCAAGGAGGAAGCGCAGGGAGGGAGAAGTAAACCAGGAAATCACAGCCCCCAACACAACAGTCCTAGAGACAAGAGGCGAACCCAAAACCAGCATCCCAGCAACACCAGAGGGGAGGGCAACCCCACCACCCCCCTCTGCATAGAAACCCTCCCTTCCCCTTACCCTACCTGCCCCCACCCAACCCTCCCTCCCCCCACCCCATTCTTACCCTGTCATCCCTTCCCCATTCCCATCATGTCCCCCCTCCCACCTTTCCCCCCTCCCCCTTCATCCCATACCCTCCCTATCCCTCCTCCCCCCTCAACCCGTATCCTCCATGTCCCCCCCTATCTCCTTAACCCACACCCTACCTGTCCCCCCTTCCATGAAACCCCCACCCCTCACCCCAAACTCCCCTGAAACCCTGCAAACCACCTCACAGATCATCTCACCCACTGAAAAGCTTCCCACACCAGCAGAATGCTCACCAAGAAAGGGACAAGAAAATGAACTGAAGAAAGTGAGCTTCAAGGCAATGTACACTAACATAGATGGAATTACAAATAAAACAAGTGAACTCGGAGAATGGGCACTAGAAGAAAACCCAGACATAATAGCACTCACAGAAACAAAGTTAACAAACACCATAACAAACGCAGTGTTTCCACAGGGCTACTATGTAGTGAGGAATGAGAGAGAAGGGAGAGGAGGAGGAGGTGGTGTAGCTTTGCTACTAAGAGAAGGTTGGAGTTTCGAAGAGATGGTAATTCAGAACTGTGAAGGTTTCAGTGACTACATATCAGGCACCATAGCAACTGGAGGACAGAAAATTATAGTAGTAATCATATATAACCCCCACCGAATGTCAGAAGACCCAGACAGGAATATGATAGAAACAACTTGGCCACCATCAATATAATTGAGAGAGCAGCTTCTGTGGCTAGCAGGAACGGTGCCAGGCTACTAATCATGGGAGACTTCAACCATGGGAAGATAGATTGGGGGAACAGAGACCCACATGGAGGTCCAGACACGGCGAGCTAAGCTGCTGGATGTGGCAACATGAAACTTTCTAAGTCAACACGTCAAGGGACCGACAAGAACGAGAGGAGGGGATGAACCAGCCTTGCTTGATCTGATATTTACCCTAAATGAGTCGGATATAAGGGAAGTTGGAAGCCCCCTTGGGAATGAGTGATCATAGTGTATTGAGCTTTGAATACCTGGTTGAGCTAGGAATTATCACCCCCAAAAAAGAACTGGGAAACCAAGGGCTGGCGTACCGAAAGGGAAACTATGAGGAGATGAATAAATTCCTATGGGATATACATTGGGACACAGAACTCGGAACCAAGTCCGTACAAGACATGATAGACTATGTCATCCAAAAATGTCAGGAGGCTGTAAGCAGGTTTGTCCCAGCCCAACAGGAAAAAAACAGAGAAGCAAAGGAAGAATCCGTGGTTTAATAGGGAATGTATGAAAGCAAAGGAGCTGAACAAAAGGGCATGGAGGAACTTCCGTAATAACAGAACACCAGAAAGAAGAGAGAGATACCAGAGATCCAGGAACGAGTATGTTAGTGTCAGCTGAGAAAAGGTATGAAAATGATATAGCTAATAAAGCCAAGACCGAACCAAAGCTACTACACAGTCACATCAGGAGGAAGACAACAGTGAAGGAACAGGTGATGAAACTTAGGATGGGCGAGGACAGGTACACAGAGAATGACAAAGAGGTGTGTGAAGAACTCAACAAAAGGTTCCAGGAGGTCTTCACAATAGAACAGGGAGAAGTCACGGCGCTAGGAGAGGTGGCAGCAAACCAGGTGACCTTGGAAAGGTTCGAAATTACAAGAGATGAGGTCAAGAAGCACCTATTGGAGCTGGATGTGAGAAAAGCTGTTGGGCCGGATGGAATCTCACCATGGGTATTGAAAGAGTGTGCAGGAGCACTTTGCTTGCCACTCTCCCTAGTGTATAGTAGGTCACTGGAAATGGGAGACCTACCAGAAGTATGGAAGACTGCTAATGTAGTACCAATATTTAAAAAGGGTGACAGGCAAGAGGCACTGAACTACAGGCCAGTGTCCTTAACTTGTATACCATGCAAGGTGATTGAGAAGATTGTGAGAAAAAACCTAGTAACACATCTGGAGAGAAGAGACTTCGTGACAACCCATCAACATGGGTTCAGGGAGGGTAAATCTTGCCTTACAGGCTTGATAGAATTCTATGATCAGGTGACAAAGATTAAGCAAGAAAGAGAAGGATGGGCGGACTGCATTTTTTTGGACTGTCGGAAAGCCTTTGACACAGTACCCCATAAAAGGTTGATGCATAAGCTGGAGAAACAGGCAGGAGTAATTGGTAGGGCGCTCCAGTGGATAAGGAAGTACCTAAGCAATAGGAAGCAGAGAGTTATAGTGAGGGGTGAGACCTCAGAATGGCGTGAAGTCACCAGTGGAGTCCCACAGGGCTCTGTGCTTGGACCTATCCTGTTTCTGATATACGTAAATGATCTCCCAGAGGGTATAGACTCATTCCTCTCAATGTTTGCTGATGACGCCAAAATTATGAGAAGGATTAAGACAGAGGAGGACAGGTAGAGGCTTCAAGAAGACCTGGATAAGCTGCAGGAATGGTCGAACAAATGGATGTTAGAGTTTAACCCAAGCAAATGTAATGTAATGATGATAGGGGTAGGAAGCAGGAGACCAGATACAAGGTATCACTTGGGAGATGAAATACTTCAAGAGTCAGAGAGAGAGAAAGACCTGGGGGTTGATATCACGCGAGACCTGTCCCCTGAAGCTCATATCAAGAGGATAACATCAGCAGCATATGCCAGGTTGGCTAACATAAGAACGGCCTTTAGAAACTTGTGTAAGGAATCTTTCAGAACATTATATACCACATATGTCAGACCAATCCTGGAGTATGCGGCTCCAGCATGGAGTCCATATCTAGTCAAGCATAAGACTAAACTGGAAAAGGTTCAAAGGTTTGCCACCAGACTAGTACCCGAGCTGAGAGGTATGAGCTACAAGGAGAGACTACGGGAACTGAACCTCACTTCGTTGGAATACAGAAGAGTTGGGGGGGGGACATGATCACCACATTCAAGATTCTCAAGGGAATCGACAGGGTTGATAAAGACAGGCTATTTAACACAAGGGGCACACGCACTAGGGGACACAGGTGGAAACTGAGTGCCCAAATGAGCCACAGAGATATTAGAAAGAACTTTTTTAGTGTCAGAGTGGTTGACAAATGGAATGCATTAGGAAGCAATGTGGTGGAGGCTGACTCCATACACAGCTTCAAGTGTAGATATGATAGAGCCCAATAGGCTCAGGAACCTGTACACCTGTTGATTGACAGTTGAGAGGCGGGACCAAAGAGCCAGAGCTCAACCCCCGCAAGCACAACTAGGTGAGTACACCACCACCACCACACACACACAACCGCCACACACACCACCACCACCACACACACAACCACCACACACCAATATCACAAACACAACCACCACACAGAACCACCACACTCAGAACCACCACACCCACAACCACCACACACACACACAACCACCACACACACACAACCATCACACACACAACCACCACACACACAACTATCACACAGATAACAACCACACACACAACCACCACACACACACAACCACAAAATGAAATCTTTAGGGAACCAGATACAATAAGAATTCCAGAGAACAACATAGAACACATAGAGGTGTCTAGAGACGAAGTGGAAAAAATGCTCAAGGAGCTCGGTAAGAACAAAGCAGCTGGCCCAGATGGCGTTTCATCATGGGTTCTGAGAGAATGTGCATCTGAGCTCAGCATTCCACTTCACCTGATCTTTCAGGCATCCCTGTGTACAGGAATCGTAGCAGACGGGTGGAAACAGGCTAACATAGTTCCAATCTACAAAAGTGGCAGCAGGGAAGACCCCCTCAATTATAGACCTGTATCATTGACAAGTGTAATAGTGAAAGTATTGGAAAAACTAATCAAAACTAAATGGGTAGAACACCTAGAGAGAAATGATATAATATCAGACAGACAGTATGGATTTCGATCTGGAAGATCCTGTGTATCGAATTTACTCAGTTTCTATGATCGAGCCACAGAGATATTACAGGAAAGAGATGGTTGGGTTGACTGCATCTATCTGGACCTAAAAAAGGCTTTCGACAGAGTTCCACATAAGAGGTTGTTCTGGAAACTGGAAAATATTGGAGGGGTGACAGGTAAGCTTCTATCATGGATGAAAAATTTTCTGACTGATAGAAAAATGAGGGCAGTAATCAGAGGCAATGTATCAGAATGGAGAAATGTCACAAGTGGAGTACCACAGGGTTCAGTTCTTGCACCAGTGATGTTTATTGTGTACATAAATGATCTACCAGTTGGTATACAGAATTATATGAACATGTTTGCTGATGATGCTAAGATAATAGGAAGGATAAGAAATTTAGATGATTGTCATGCCCTTCAAGAAGACCTGGACAAAATAAGTATATGGAGCACCACTTGGCAAATGGAATTTAATGTTAATAAATGTCATGTTATGGAATGTGGAATAGGAGAACATAGACCCCACACAACCTATATATTATGTGAGAAATCTTTAAAGAATTCTGATAAAGAAAGAGATCTAGGAGTGGTTCTAGATAGAAAACTATCACCTGAGGACCACATTAAGAATATTGTGCAAGGAGCCTATGCAATGCTTTCTAACTTCAGAATTGCATTTAAATACATGGATGGCGATATACTAAAGAAATTGTTCATGACTTTTGTTAGGCCAAAGCTAGAATATGCAGCTGTTGTGTGGTGCCCATATCTTAAGAAGCACATCAACAAACTGGAAAAGGTGCAAAGACATGCTACTAAGTGGCTCCCAGAATTGAAGGGCAAGAGCTACGAGGAGAGGTTAGAAGCATTAAATATGCCAAAACTAGAAGACAGAAGAAAAAGAGGTGATATGATCACTACGTACAAAATAGTAACAGGAATTGATAAAATCGACAGGGAAGACTTCCTGAGACCTGGAACTTCAAGAACAAGAGGCCATAGATTTAAACTAGCTAAACACAGATGCCGAAGAAATATAAGAAAATTCACCTTCGCAAATAGAGTGGTAGACGGTTGGAACAAGTTAAGTGAGAAGGTGGTGGAGGCCAAGACCGTCAGTAGTTTCAAAGCGTTATATGACAAAGAGTGCTGGGAAGACGGGACACCACGAGCGTAGCTCTCATCCTGTAACTACACTTAGGTAATTACACTTAGGTAATTACATTCACACCACTACCACACACACAACCACCACACTCACAACCACCACACTCACAACCACCACACACACAACCACCACACTCACAACCACCACACTCACAACCACCACACACACAACCACCACACACACAACCACCACACACACAACCACCACACTCACAACCACCACACTCACAACCACCACACTCACAACCACCACACACACAACCACCACACACACAACCACCACACTCACAACCACCACACACACAACCACCACACTCACAACCACCACACACACAACCACCACACACACAACCACCACACTCACAACCACCACACTCACCACCACCACACACACCACCACCACACACACAACCACCACACTCACAACCACCACACACACAACCACCACACACACAACCACCACACACACCACCACCATGTGGGACATTTGGGGCTTGACTCTATTTATTTAAATATTAATGTAATGAAAATCAATTACGAAGGACCACCCGCTTTTATAGTAAAGAGGGAAACTAATAAAATATGATCATTAGAAAATTCCTAGATGAACCAGTAACTATGGATAAATACTAGAGAATATAATCGCTTGTATAATTAATGGGCTGTATATAATTTAACTGAATCAAAGCCTCAAACACCTACATTGGGGGTTATTACTAGAACTTCATATATGTCTAGGAACTAGTGTGGTTCGTGCACCAGTTCATTACGCAATAAACTAATCCTATGACCAATTATAGAATCAATAAAACAATCACCAATAAGAACATAGATTATGAACATGAGAAATTAACGATTATAATAAACACGTGTTAATCCAGAAAGCAGTGATCCGTAGTAATAATACACTACAGATAATGTAATTAAAGGAATACGGAAAAGGGTCTTAGCTTGAAGACGTTTTCCAAGACATCGGTTATGACTCATCCTCGGAATCTCCTGAACTCATCATGGAACACTGGGAGATGATTAACACGGGAAATGACAGCTCGGGGAATTCTTCACACACGCTACAAATCAAAATATATTCAGTAGCAACATATTAGGCTGCTAAATATCTATGTTCAAGAAATTAAAATGGAGAGTGGAGACAGATAATAACCTTTGGTTTGTTTTAGTCGCTCGGCGTAACGACAAGCTACCCAGCTATCACCTATCCATAATGATGCATCAAAAGGGAATAAAGGTACTTAGCTAATAGGGCACTGTGTAAGTTGAGGCTTGCCGAAGCTCGCGTCCTAGGTTCTGGTGTCGTAATAATGAACACGTGGTGTCGAGCCTAGCCTAGATGTTGACGCGCTTCTCTGGCCGGTCACGTTGGTTACACGGAACCGATTAACAGGTTCCCGGCTGAACGTCAAGTTAATTCTCGTTGACGATCCAACACGAAGTATCCCGTGACACGAAAAACCAGCTAAGTTGCTATATTCTGCAACAAATCTTTACACCTCACAGTGGCGACTTTCCTCCTCCCGGTGGCGTCCTCTCCAGCAATGGCGTCTCCTCTGCCCCCCGCTCCGCGTCCCGCATTTGATACACAAATTATTTACTACGAATAATATCATTTCTCGCAGTTGCAATTGAAATGCTCGGATAAGGACGGGTTTATTATTCAGAGGAGTTAAATATTATTATTTGCTCGTTTTACGTTGGTAAACAAGCAATGGAGATGAATTAAAGTCTCTCCAGGGCATTCACACGTGACGGTAAATTTATTACCAGATAACAGTTGTAACTATAAACGCTCTATTTGGCATTAGTTGGGGATCAGTTTATCTGTAAATAATTATCACACGGAACACCGTTGTTTTATAGAGAATCAAACTCAATTCTCTGACACTCTGGATATAGATGTGTTTATTATACTGGAATCTGACGCAATACTGGCGTCTGGTGACGTAAGAATTCTAGCCTTATTGTACAGATGTAATTATTAGTATATGTGAACTCTACGTTTGGTTAATTTTAATTACTACAGTGATTAGTAGATTTAGTAATAATTAATAATAATACAACAGTGTTGTATTATTGTTGGAAATTTCCAACATAACTCCGGGGGGAGAATTTTAGGGTCGCAGTGTAATGTGGAGTACTGACACACCCATCCCGAAGTTAGTATTAATATTAGTATATTAGTATGTTAGTATGTTAGTACACACATAACGAATGTCCCGTATTTTTCAAGGACATACAAGAAACTTAAGTCTTGCAGATTTCATGTTAAATGGAACATGTTATTATGAATTACCTAAAGTTGATAATTAAGAAAGCTTACAATAGACTCTGTGACTGGTGTCGCTATGACATGTAATGTGTATGTTACAAATCTCAAAGTCTGCAAACTCTCAGATACTCTAGATAAATAAGATTATTTATAGCCTATACAACAATTAAAGATTTAAATCACACAATTCAAATAACAAAATCAACGGTGATGAGAATGTCCTGGGTCATAGTGACTGGTAATGGTTTGTTATTTGACATCACACCACAGTATCATCATGGTTACTTAAATTGGATGTAAAGGGTTTTACTCTTGGTCAGAGCTGTAATAGGCTTGCAGTTTCCGTTTGCATTGTTGAACAACTGCTCTAGTGGAAACATGTATTATATTGAAACATTAAATGATTAAGTTATCGGTAATCAGGAACCCCTAAGCTTACAATAAACTCAACAACTAGGGTCGCAGTGACATGTAATGGTGTATTACGTAGCTGCTGAATCGTAGGCAAACTCAGAATAAGTTCCTAAGAACTGATAACACTATTGTATAAGTTGTATTCTACATTATTATACAGTAAAGTATTATTGGTTCATTTAAGATCAAGGAGACTATGACACTACAGTAAGATCACTGTCTAGGTCGCTGTGACTTGTAACTATTGAGTTACTAGACAATAACATCACGCAGCATCACGATCACCCCAAAATCAAATGAGGAAATTTAATTTAATGTGCACTGCCGTGCAGTAGTCATTCTGACTGATGGTACAACTAATTTGCTAACTAGCTAAGATGGTGGAAAATTAGAGAACTGAAAGGATTTGTTCATTAAAATCAAGGAAGATTCTGAGTCGACAGTGAGATTAGTAGCCTAGTCATTCTGACTTATGAGCTAATTAAATGGCAGCTCATAGGCTTGACACTGCAAACTTGTTAATACGAAATCACCTTTACATGAAATTGAGTTTATTAAATCAGTCTCTATAAGTATAGTCAACTGTAATTAATGGTGAGTACAGATTAGGCTAGTACTCAGTTGACACTAACTAAAGTCCCTAAACCTACCTAAATAAATGGTTTAAATTTCTAACCTACCTAAGTAAGGGACTGAGCTAATTGTGAGCAAAATGTACTCGAATTAACATTGTGAGCTGTATTGAGCTCATTAACAGGTCGAGCTATATTGAACTCGTCAACATCGTGAGCTATATTGAGCTCGTCATCAGTGTTGACAGGGTGAGCTACAGTGAGCTCGTTAACAGAGTTAACAGGGTGAGTTATATTGAACTCGTCAACAGTGTTGACAGGGTGAGCTGCAGTGAGCTCGTTAACAGGGTGAGTTATATTGAACTCGTCAACAGTGTTGACAGGGTGAGCTACAGTGAGCTCGTTAACAGAGTTAACAAGGTGAGTTATATTGAACTCGTCAACAGTGTTGACAGGGTGAGCTGCAGTGAGCTCGTTAACAGTTAACAGGGTGAGTTATATTGAACTCGTCAACAGTGTTGACAGGGTGAGCTGCAGTGAGCTCGTTAACAGAGTTAACAGGGTGAGTTATATAGAACTCGTCAACAGTGTTGACAGGGTGAGCTGCAGTGAGCTCGTTAACAGGGCGAGCTACAGTGAGCTCGAATTAACAAGGTAGAGTATTGCATCGTTTAATTATCATGGCGAGCAGTGCTCGTGGCATGGGGAACATCAAAGCGTTCAATTGTCATGGCGAGCAATATTAAGCTCGTATTCGCATGGGGAACAGTATGCACTTAATTGTTACATTAATTCTAAGTTGAGCTATATTGAGCTCAGGAAGCATGTTAATTAACAATGCTGATGTTTAATGATAATGCATTAAACAAAGGGAAACCTAAGATTGCTGGAAATTAAATTACTGTTACGATTAATCCTATTCAAGATAATTTGTAACATTTTCCCAACCTAAACGTTTCACGGGTTATTAGTTCTCTGTAGATTCACTTACATATTGGTAAGTTTGCAAGTTTGTTCGTGCTGCGCTCCTACACTAATTAAGCAGAACGAAAAAAAAACAACTCAAACAAAATTGATGCAAGTATTTATCACTAACTCTTAGTGCAGAAAACATTGTATTAAGAAGGTTTTCTTGGCAAACCTCAAGCGCAAGTATTGTGGACCAGTGGTCCTAGTGAATTTATAATTACAGAAGTTGCTTGATGACTTCATAGTATTACTAAATTCAGGAAATGCCAGTGGCATTGAGTGCTAGATTCTCTAGCCTAACATTATTAATTACCTAGGGAGTACTAGATTCTCTAGCCCAACATTATAATTTACCTAGGAAGACTGAGTGTGATCAATTACTACTTGTCGAGAATAATTCTAGTTCTGCAGTGAATTCAATGGCTTGGTCACTGTGACTTGTACTTGTTTGAGTACGGACCATTGGTTTTCCACTGAGAGCTATGAAACATCTCGGCGAATACTAATTGCACTACATTCAATCTGAGTTTATTACTCAGCTGTGTTTCTCCTTTTAGCTTGCTGCTGGAGAATTGATTTACTGCTGACTAATTTATTGTTGTTGGCAGGCTTAGGCTTGTTCACATTCAGAACTTTACCTGTAAGTAAGTAGCCACCTGCAGATTGGAGCATATTCATTCCCAATCGTTTAACATGTCCAGTTATGAACTGGTAATAGTAGTCGGCTCCTACTAGTACATCTACATTGTTAAGGCGGTCAGACGTTAACTTGTTGTCAGCCAAATTAATTTCACGTTCCTGCAGGAAGTGGGCTGTGTATCCCAGACCCTTAATATTTAAGTCAAAAGGTATTTGATCTACAACAATGGCTTGGACAGCCTTGGCTTGACTACCTAGTCGTACAAGCGGTTGAACTACTGAGTATTCATGGGTTCCTCGATTTATCATGAACCCTGAGAAGTTTAATTTTACCTGTCTGATTGGTTGTAAATTAAGTGCCTCTGCTGCCCTTTGAGTAATGAAAGTTCTCTGGGAACCTTGATCAAATAGTTCACGTGTGATGATCTTGGCTCCTCTGTTCTTCACTTGAAGTTGGGCAGTAGGCAAAGCAGCATCCACTTGAGATGCTTGTGAAGTTACGCTGTACACATCTCGCACCTTGCAGCACTGCACTGGTGTAGACTCTCTACGTCCTATTCTAGGATTGACATAATTTGTCCTAACTAATTTGCACAGTGCAGCATGATGCTTGCCTCTTCTACACCTATTGCAGGTGTTCAGTGGGGTTTCACAGCTATTAACACTATGTGATTTGAGACACCTAATACATTTGTGTAACTGTTTGAGTCGTCTGACTCTTGTGTCTCTATTAGGGTAATTAGTACATTTGTACAGAGAATGTTTTTGATTGCAAAACAAGCACATTCCTCATCCTACAGCTCGTTTAGGGGTTACCGATTTAGGTAAAACAGTACCTGCAGGTTGTGATGGTTTTGCTGCTTGCATTTGCTTGTTATTTATTCTCTTGTGAGTACTTGGTGTACAGTACTCTGGGGAGCCATTACTAGGCTCTTGGGAGTGCTCTTTGGACTATTAGGTCTCTTAGGAGCACCTGTGGAGTTATTAGGAGTGCTCTTTGGACTATTAGGTCTCTTAGGAGCACCTGTGGGGCTCTTAGGCCTTACTGATGAATCAGTGTTGGACTCATTGTTATTACATTGATTATTAGCACCCTTGTTACCTAGTGACAGTGTCACTTTAGGAGTTTCAGGTAAGGAAACTGATGTGGGTACAGTTTTGGTGCATTCAGATTTAGCATTAAGTGCCTGGTTTGCTGTATGATTGCTCATATTGCGCAAACCTGTAAATATATCCTGCATTGACAGGGTATTACCATTCTGGTATACATATAATTTATTAAGTGTGTCACCAGACAATTTTCTTTGGATGACAATTTTTGTCATCCACTCAGCAGTTGGGTGATCCACCTCTTTACTGAAGGAATTTAACAGTGACTCAAGCTGGAAACTAAAGGCTTGTAAAGAGTCAACTGATTGTTCTGGTGAAGATAAATTTAACAATGGGTGCACAAGGTTTATAATAGTCTTCTCATTGTTAGCACTTACTTTAGAAGGCTGTTGTGAGCAATTGTGACCATTACTTGTGTTGTTTAAGGCTTCTTGCTTAGCCTCAGCTTTAATTACAGCTTCGGCTGCTGCTGCAGCATTAGCTTTATCATTTTCTGGTTCAGATTCACTGATTATTGCAGCTTCACTTGTTTCATCTGCAGCTTCACTTGTTTCTCTGGGTTCTTGTGATAAGCTAGTTAATTCAGTAGCCTCATATATTGAACTTATAGAATCCAGGGAACATTGAGAAGAGCTGTCTGAAAATTGATCGGACTCTGTAAACAAATCATCACGTGAAGTTGTATTAGATGAGAGGTTAGAAAATGAAGGTTGAACTTCAGTTGTTGATCCTGTATAGTGATCAGTATTGATTAGAGGATTCTCCTCATCTTGAAGTAGCTCATGTATTTCATCTGGGCTGAGTGCTGCCTCGGGTGTAGGTCTATTAATGATCTGTTTTATCCACTCGGGAATATCTTGCCTCGCAAGCACCCTTTCATATTGGTCTAACCTGGTTTGAACGCTACGTTCATAGTTATCAAGATCAGATTCTGTCAGACGTAAGTGGTCTGAGACAGTATGACCGACCTGGAGTAAATTCCTATGAGACTCGATTACAGGCTTTATATAGTCATAATTTCGGTTAGCGTTCCTTATGGAACTTGCTAGTCTGTAGACGTCACCTGGGTCAGTTTCTACACAGTTGTCACATCTGATAAGCAGTTTTCCTAGCTGAATTTGAAGAATTGTCAAGAATCTTGCATTCCTTTCAAGAGGATTCATTCTTGCGGTAAATTGAGCCTGATAGGGCTTATATAGCTACTTGTACAGCTATGGTGTCTGCTCCTTGATGTAGAGCAGGTATAATTATTGACAGCCTGGTATTTTCTTGAGGCTGGTTGTAATTTACCTCATTTAGAGGTTAGTTACCTACCTAATAATAAGCAACTAAGATTTGAGTGGCACCTTGGTCTCACTACAGGTGTTCCTTAGCTTAGCTCTTCGAAATCAGCCTTGGATGGGTAGTGAACTTACAGTAACACTCAAAGATGTACATAGAAATATGAAACAAAATATAATTACACAATAAATGGTTAATCCCACCCTTGATAGGGTCAGCACAAAAGGTATAATATATGCCACTAACTAGCTCAAGCCTAGTCGTGAGAATTTCTACTTAAGAAACTACAAATTTATTTCGTCTATGCTTGTGCCAAATTCAGCACAATCACAGCCTAAATTGCTACCTAATAAATGTTGGCAAAGATTATATTGTGGTGCAGTAATGTGCAAATAGTTGTGCTGTATTTTTGTTTTTTTTTGGATTTTATAGTTTATATAATATACACTAGTAGAATTATGTGTATAAAAAATTAAATGAACACAAGAGAATTAATTGTGTTTGGCAAGTATTCTACTGCCGTAAATAATATCTAACTCCTGAATGTACTCTAAATTGTGGAATAAAATGTTATCAGGGTTAGTAATGATTAATTAGTATGGGATCAGCAATTTATATTAATATACTGGATCCTAAAATGTTAATGATCCACTGACTTGAGTGAATCAGTAATTATAACATGGATTCAGGCTATAATGAACAGTCTGCTGACAGTCATATATTGAAATATTTGTATAGCCCAAATAGTTAACACATAATTGGTGTTAGTGATTAATATACAAGTTATGAGCTGTTGCTCCTGGTGACCTAAAGATTCTTACTTCAGTATGAAGTGTAGGCCTAAGTGTTGTGGGCAATTAACTGTGTCCCACGAGTGCTACCTTATACATGAGGTGAAAGTAGCAATGAATTGGTGTGACTTAGACTAACCTATGGTTTACGCTGTTGGTAGACACAATTAATTAAAATGGTTAGTCTAGATTACATCATACAGGGATTAGTTATTACTGATTAGTATTTATAATTATAATTTATGTTTATCCGGTTCGAAGGACCACCATGTAGGACATTTGGGGCTTGACTCTATTTATTTAAATATTAATGTAATGAAAATCAATTACGAAGGACCACCCGCTTTTATAGTAAAGAGGGAAACTAATAAAATATGATCATTAGAAAATTCCTAGATGAACCAGTAACTATGGATAAATACTAGAGAATATAATCACTTGTATAATTAATGGGCTGTATATAATTTAACTGAATCAAAGCCTCAAACACCTACATTGGGGGGTTATTACTAGAACTTCATATATGTCTAGGAACTAGTGTGGTTCGTGCACCAGTTCATTACGCAATAAACTAATCCTATGACCAATTATAGAATCAATAAAACAATCACCAATAAGAACATAGATTATGAACATGAGAAATTAATGATTATAATAAACACGTGTTAATCCAGAAAACAGTGATCCGTAGTAATAATACACTACAGATAATGTAATTAAAGGAATACGGAAAAGGGTCTTAGCTTGAAGACGTTTTCCAAGACATCGGTTATGACTCATCCTCGGAATCTCCTGAACTCATCATGGAACACTGGGAGATGATTAACACGGGAAATGACAGCTCGGGGAATTCTTCACACACGCTACAAATCAAAATATATTCAGTAGCAACATATTAGGCTGCTAAATATCTATGTTCAAGAAATTAAAATGGAGAGTGGAGACAGATAATAACCTTTGGTTTGTTTTAGTCGCTCGGCGTAACGACAAGCTACCCAGCTATCACCTATCCATAATGATGCATCAAAAGGGAATAAAGGTACTTAGCTAATAGGGCACTGTGTAAGTTGAGGCTTGCCGAAGCTCGCGTCCTAGGTTCTGGTGTCGTAATAATGAACACGTGGTGTCGAGCCTAGCCTAGATGTTGACGCGCTTCTCTGGCCGGTCACGTTGGTTACACGGAACCGATTAACAGGTTCCCGGCTGAACGTCAAGTTAATTCTCGTTGACGATCCAACACGAAGTATCCCGTGACACTAAAAAGCAGCTAAGTTGCTATATTCTGCAACAAATCTTCACACCTCACAGTGGCGACTTTCCTCCTCCCGTTCTCGGTGGCGTCCTCTCCAGCAATGGCGTCTCCTCTGCCCCCCGCTCCGCGTCCCGCATTTGATACACAAATTATTTACTACGAATAATATCATTTCTCGCAGTTGCGATTGAAATGCTCGGATAAGGACGGGTTTATTATTCAGAGGAGTTAAATATTATTATTTGCTCGTTTTACGATGGTAAACAAGCAATGGAGATGAATTAAAGTCTCTCCAGGGCATTCACGCGTGACGTTAAATTTATTACCAGATAACAGTTGTAACTATAAACGCTCTATTTGGCATTAGTTGGGGATCAGTTTATCTGTAAATAATTATCACACGGAACACCGTTGTTTTATAGAGAATCAAACTCAATTCTCTGACCCTCTGGATATAGATGTGTTTATTATACTGGAATCTGACGCAATACTGGCGTCTGGTGACGTAAGAATTCTAGCCTTATTGTACAGATGTAATTATTAGTATATGTGAACTCTACGTTTGGTTAATTTTAATTACTACAGTGATTAGTAGATTTAGTAATAATTAATAATAATACAACAGTGTTGTATTATTGTTCGAAATTTCCAACACACCACACACACAACCACCACACACACAATTACCACACACACACACAACCACCACACTCACAACCACCACACTCACAACCAACACACACAACCACCACACACACAACCACCACACACTCAACCACCACACACAACAACCACACACACACAACCACCACACTCACAACCACCACACGCACAACCACCGCACTCACAACCACCGCACTCACAACCACCACACTCACAACCACCACACTCACAACCACCATACTCACAACCACCACACACACAACCATCACACACACAACCACCACTCACACACACAACCATCACACACACAACCACCACTCACACACACACAACCATCACACACACAACCATCACACACACAACCACCACACACACACAACCACCACACACACACCATCACACTCACAACCATCACACACACAACCACCACACACACAACCACCACACACACACACACAACCACCACACACACAACCACCACACACACACAACCACCACACACACACAACCACCACACACACACCATCACACACACAACCATCACACACACAACCACCACACACACAACCACCACACACACAACCACCACACACACAACCACCACACACACAACCACCACCACACACACAACCACCACACACACAACCACCACACACACAACCACCACACACACACAACCACCACACACACACCATCACACACACAACCACCACACACACAACCACCACACACACAACCATCACACACACAACCACCACACACACAACCACCACACACACAACCACCACACACACAACCACCACACTCACAACCACCACACACTCAACCACCACACACAACAACCACACACACACAACCACCACACTCACAACCACCACACTCACAACCACCACACGCACAACCACCGCACTCACAACCACCGCACTCACAACCACCACACTCACAACCACCACACTCACAACCACCATACTCACAACCACCACACTAACAACCACCACACTCCCAACCACCACACCCACAACTACCACACCCCAAACCACCACACTTAACCACCACACCCACAACCACCACACCCACAACCACCACACACACAACCACCCCACACTCAACCACCACACACACACAACCACCACACACACAAACACCACACCCACAACCACCACACCCACAACCACCACACACACAACCACCACACACACAACCACCACACACACAACCACCACACACACAACCACCACACACACAACCACCCCACACTCAACCACCACACACACACAACCACCACACACACAAACACCACACACACAACCACCACACTCACAACCACCTCACACAACCACCCCACACTCAACCACTACACACACACAACCACCACACACACAAACACCACACACACAACACCACACACACAACCACCACACACACACACAACCACCACACACACACAACCACCACCACACACACAACCACAACACACACACAACCACCACACACACACCATCACACACACAACCACCACACACACACACAACCACCACACACAACCACCACACACACACAACCACCACACACACACCATCACACACACACAACCACCACACACACAACCACCACCACACACACAACCACCACACACACACAACCACCACACACACACAACCACCACACACACACAACCACCATCACACACACAACCACCACACACACACAACCACCATCACACACACAACCACCACACACACACACACACACAACCACCACACACTCACAACCACCACACACTCACAACCACCACACACACAACCATCACACACACAACCATCACACACACAACCACCACACACACAACCACCACACACACAACCATCACACACACAACCACCACACACACAACCATCACACACACAACCACCACACACACAACCACCACACACACAACCACCACACACACACAACCACCACACACACAACCACCACACACACAACCACCACACACACAACCACCACACTCACAACCACCACACACACACAACCACCACACACACAACACCACACACACAACCACCACACACACAACCATCACACACACAACCACCACACACACAACCACCACACACACAACCACCACACTCACAACCACCACACACACACAACCACCACACACACAACCACCACACACACAACCATCACACACACAACCATCACACACACAACCACCACACACACAACCACCACACACACAACCACCACACTCACAACCACCACACACACAACCACCACACACACAACCACCACACACAACCACAACCACCACACACACAACCATCACACATACAACCATCACACACACAACCACCACTCACACACACAACCATCACACACACAACCACCACACACAACCACAACCACCACACACACAACCACCACACTCACAACCACCACACACACAACCACCACACACAACCACAACCACCACACACACAACCATCACACACACAACCATCACACACACAACCACCACTCACACACACAACCATCACACACACAACCACCACTCACACACACACAACCATCACACACACAACCACCACACACACACAACCACCACACACACACCATCACACACACAACCATCACACACACAACCACCACACACACAACCACCACACACACACCATCACACACACACACAACCACCACACACACAACCACCACACACACACAACCACCACACACACAACCACCACACACACACAACCACCACACACACACAACCACCACACACACACCATCACACACACAACCATCACACACACAACCACCACACACACAACCACCACACACACAACCACCACACACACAACCACCACACACACACAACCACCACACACACAACCACCACACACACAACCACCAAACACACAACCACCACACACACAACCACCACACACACACAACCACCACACACACACAACCACCACACACACAACCACCACACACACAACCACCACACACACAACCACCACACACACAACCACCACACACACAACCACCACACACACAACCACCACACACACAACCACCACACTCACAACCACCACACTCACAACCACCACACACACACAACCACCACACACACAACCACCACACACACAACCACCACACACACAACCACCACACACACAACCATCACACACACAACCACCACACACACAACCACCACACACACAACCACCACACTCACAACCACCACACACACACAACCATCACACACACAACCACCACACACACAACCACCACACACACAACCACCACACTCACAACCACCACACACACAACCATCACACACACAACCACCACACACACAACCACCACACACACAACCACCACACTCACAACCACCACACACACACAACCATCACACACACAACCACCACACACACAACCACCACACACACAACCACCACACTCACAACCACCACACACACACAACCACCACACACACACAACCACCACACACACACAACCACCACACACACAACCACCACACACACAACCATCACACACACAACCACCACACACACAACCACCACACACACAACCACCACACTCACAACCACCACACACACAACCACCACACACACAACCACCACACACAACCACAACCACCACACACACAACCATCACACACACAACCATCACACACACAACCACCACTCACACACACAACCATCACACACACAACCACCACACACAACCACAACCACCACACACACAACCACCACACTCACAACCACCACACACACAACCACCACACACACAACCACCACACACAACCACAACCACCACTCACACACACACAACCATCACACACACACAACCATCACACACACACAACCATCACACACACACAACCATCACACACTCACAACCACCACACACAACCATCACACACACAACCACCACTCACACACACAACCATCACACACACAACCACCACTCACACACACACAACCATCACACACACAACCACCACACACACACAACCACCACACACACACCATCACACACACAACCATCACACACACAACCACCACACACACAACCACCACACACACAACCACCACACACACACACAACCACCACACACACAACCACCGCACACACACACAACCACCACACACACAACCACCACACACACACAACCACCACACACACACAACCACCACACACACACAACCACCACACACAACCATCACACACACAACCACCACACACACAACCACCACACACACAACCACCACACACACAACCACCACACACACACAACCAGCACACACACACAACCACCACACACACACCATCACACACACAACCATCACACACACAACCACCACACACACAACCACCACACACACAACCATCACACACACAACCATCACACACACAACCACCACACACACAACCACCACACACACAACCACCACACACACAACCATCACACACACAACCATCACACACACAACCACCACACACACAACCACCACACACACAACCATCACACACACAACCATCACACACACAACCACCACACACACAACCATCACACACACAACCACCACACACACACAACCACCACACACACATCATCACACACACAACCATCACACACACAACCACCACACACACAACCACCACACACACAACCATCACACACACACACAACCACCACACACACACACACAACCACCACACACACAACCACCACACACACACAACCACCACACACACAACCACCACACTCACAACCACCACACTCACAACCACCACACACACACAACCACCACACACACACAACCACCACACACACACAACCACCACACTCACAACCATCACACACACAACCACCACACACACAACCACCACACACACAACCACCACACACACACAACCACCACACACACACACCATCACACACACAACCATCACACACACAACCACCACACACACACAACCACCACACACACAACCACCACACACACACAACCACCACACACACAACCACCACACTCACAACCACCACACTCACAACCTCCACACACACACAACCACCACACACACAACACCACCACACACACACAACCACCACACTCACAACCATCACACTCACAACCACCACACACACACAACCACCACACACACACAACCACCACACTCACAACCACCACACACACACAACCACCACACACACACAACCACCACACTCACAACCACCACACACACACAACCACCACACACACAAACACCACCACACACACAACCACCACACAGACAACCACCACACACACAGCCACCACACACACACACACACACAACCACCACACACACACAACCACCACACACACACAACCACCACACACACACACAACCACCACAACACACCACCACCACACTCACAACCACCACACACACAACCACCACAACACACCACCACCACACACACAACCACCACACTCACAACCACCACACACACACCACCACCACACACACCACCACCACCCCACACACAACCACCACACACACCACCACCACCACACACACAACCACCACACACACACCACCACCACACACACCACCACCACCCCACACACAACCACCACACATACCACCACCACCACACACACAACCACCACCACACACCACCATCACACACAACCACCACACACACACACAACCACCACACACACTCAACCACCGCACACACAACCACCACCTTGAGGTTACCTTGAGGTGCTTCCGGGGCTTAGTGTCCCCGCGGCCCGGTCGTCGACCAGGCCTCCTGGTTGCTGGACTGATCAACCAGGCTGTTAGACGCGGCTGCTCGCAGCCTGACGTATGAGTCACAGCCTGGTTGATCAGGTATCCTTTGGAGGTGCTTATCCAGTTCTCTCTTGAACACTGTGAGGGGTTTGCCAGTTATGCCCCTTATGTGTAGTGGAAGCGTGTTGAACAGTCTCGGGCCTCTGATGTTGATAGAGTTCTCTCTCAGAGTACCTGTTGCACCTCTGCTTTTCAACGGGGGTATTCTGCACATCCTGCCATGTCTTCTGGTCTCATGTGGTGTTATTTCTGTGTGCAGGTTTGGGACCAGCCACTCAATTATTTTCCACGTGTAAATTATTATGTATCTCTCCCGCCTGCGCTCAAGAGAGTACAGATTTAGGCTCTTTAGTCGGTCCCAGTAATTTAGATGTTTTACTGAGGGGATTCTAGCAGTAAAGGATCTCTGCACGCTCTCTAGGTCAGCAATTTCTCCAGCTTTGAAAGGGGCTGTCATTGTGCAGCAGTACTCCACTCTAGAGAGCACAAGCGTTTTGAAAAGTATCATCATTGGTATAGCATCTCTAGTGTGAAAAGTTCTTGTTATCCAACCTGTCATTTTTCTTGCAGTTGTGACGGCTACTTTATTGTGTTCTTTAAAGGTAAGCTCTTCCGACATGAGTACACCCAGATCCTTTACATTGCCTTTTCGTTCTATGTTATGATTTGCCTGAGTTTTGTACGTGGTTTCTGTTTTTATATTTTCAATTTTTCCGTAGCGCATGAGCTGGAACTTATCCTCGTTAAACACCATATTATTTTCTGTAGCCCATAGAAAGACCTGATCCACATCTGACTGGAGGTTTGCCGTGTCCTCTATGTTGCCTACTCTCATGAAGATCCTAGTGTCATCTGCAAAGGATGATACAGTGCTATAGGTTGTGTTCTGGTCTATGTCCGATATGAGGATGAGAAAAAGTACTGGAGCAAGCACAGTACCCTGGGGGACTGAGCTCTTCACGGTTGATGGGCTGGATTTTATTTTGTTGACTATTACACATTGGGTTCTGTTAGTCAGGAAATTGTAGATCCATCTGCCTATTTTCCCGGTAATTCCTTTTGAACGCATTTTATGTGCAATAACACTATGGTCACATTTATCAAAAGCTTTTGCGAAATCTGTGTAAATTACATCAGCGTTTTGTTTGTCTTCCATAGCATCTAATGCCATATCATAGTGGTCCAGCAACTGCGACAGGCAAGAGCGCCCTGTTCTGAAACCATGTTGTCCAGGGTTATGGAGATGCTGTGATTCCATGTATTTTGTGATCTTACTTCTTAGCACTCTCTCAAAAAATTTTATGATGTGCGATGTGAGTGCTATCGGTCTGTAATTTTTTGCCTCTGCCTTATTTCCTCCTTTATGGAGTGGTGCTATCTCTGCTGTTTTTAGTATGTCAGGGATAACGCCAGTATCTAGGCTTTGTCTCCACAGAATGTGAAAGGCCTGCGATAGTGGTTTTTTACAGTTCTTGATGAATATGGAGTTCCAAGAATCCGGGCCTGGTGCAGAGTGCATAGGCATACTGTTTATGGCTTCTTCAAAATCTAGTGGGGATAGGGCGACGTCTGATATATGATTTGATGTTGGTATCATATCCATGAAAAATTCATTTGGGTTATCAATCTTTAGTGCATTTAATGGCTCGCTGAAAACAGAGTCGTACTGCTTCCTCAGTAACTTGCTCATTTCTTTGTTGTCATCGGTGAAAGTTCCATCTCCCTTTCGCAGGGGCCCGATACTAGATGTGGTTTTTGATCTTGATTTTGCATAGGAGAAAAAATATTTCGGATTTCTCTCTATTTCACTGATGGCCTTTTGCTCTCTTTGCCTCTCCTGGGTTTTGTATACACACAGAACCACCACACCCACAACCACCACACACACACACAACCACCACTCACACACACAACCACCACACACACACACACAACCACCACACTCTTACATAACCACCACACACACAACCACCACACACAGAACCACCACACTCACAACCACCACACACACACACACACACACACAACCACCACACACACAACCATCACACACACACATAACCACCACACACACACATAACCACCACACACACAACCACCACACACAACCACCACACACACAACCATCACACACACAACCACCACACACACACACACACAACCACCACACACACAACCACCACACTCACAACCACCACACACACACACACAACCACCACACACACACACAACCACCACACATACTACCAGCACAATAACAACAACCACAATAGAGCAGTCTCCGTGGTGTAGTGGTAAGACACTCGCCTGGCATTCCGCGAGCGCTATGTCATGGGTTCGTATCCTGGCCGGGGAGGATTTACTGGGCGCAATTCCTTAACTGTAGCCTCTGTTTAACGCAACAGTAAAATGTGTACTTGGATGAAAAAACGATTCTTCGCGGCAGGGGATCGTATTCCAGGGACCATAGGATTAAGGACTTGCCCGAAACGCTACGCGTACTAGTAGCTGTACAAGAATGTAACAACTCTTGTATATATCTCAAAAAAAAAAAAAAAAAAAAAAAAAAAAAAAAAAAAAAAAAATAGCACATTAACAACCACCACAACACACCTATCACAACCAGCACATTAACAACCACCACAACACACCTACCACAACCAGCACATTAACAACCACCACAACACACTTACCACAACCAGCACATTAACAACCACCACAACACACCTACCACAACCAGCACATTAACAACCACCACAACACACCTACTACAACCAGCACATTATCAACCACCACAACACACCTACTACAACCAGCACATTAACAACCACCACAACACACCTACACAACCAGCACATTATCAACCACCACAACACACGTACCACAACCAGCACATTAACAACCACCACAACACACCTACACAACCAGCACATTATCAACCACCACAACACACGTACCACAACCAGCACATTAACAACCACCACAACACACCTACACAACCAGCACATTAACAACCACCACAACACTCCTACCACAACCAGCACATTATCAACCACCACAACACACGTACCACAACCAGCACATTAACAACCACCACAACACACCTACCACAACCACCACAACACACCTACACAACCACCACAACACACCTACACAACCAGCACATTAACAACCACCACAACACACCTTAACAACCACCACAACACACCTACACAACCAGCACATTAACAACCACCACAACACACCTACCACAACCAGCACATTAACAACCACCACAACACACCTGTGCTCATCATGGGGGACTTTAATCATGGAAGGATAGACTGGGAAAACAGAGAACCACACGGAGGGGAGGAAACATAGAGAGCGAAACTGCTAGAGGTGACGACTAGAAACTTTTTAAGTCAGCATGTCAAGGGTCCCACGAGAATGAGAGGCAACGATGAACCAGCAAGACTCGACCTAGTATTCACTCTGAACGATTCAGACATAAGGGAAATCGGTTTTGAAGCCCCCGTGGGTATGAGTGATCACAGTGTACTGTTGTTTGAGTATCTGGTCGAAGAAGGGTTAATGTACTCAAGGAAGGGACCAGAAAACAAGAGGCCGGCATTCTGGAAGGGAAACTATGAAAAGATGAGAAAATTCCTAACTGAAATAGCTTGGGAAATACAGCTCAGATGAAAGACGGTTCAAGACATGATGGACTACATCACACAGAAGTGTAAGGAGGCAGCAGACAAGTACGTCCCAGTCCAAAATGAAAAAAATGAAATGGAAATGAGAAACCCATGGCTTAATCAGAGTTGCAAGCTAGCAAAGCAGCTAAGTAAAAGGGCATAGAGAAACTATAGAAACAACAGAACACTAGAGAGCAGAAAAAGATACCAGAGCGCCAGGGATGAATACATCAGGGTGAGAAGAGAGGTAGAGAGGCAATATGAAAATGACATAGCGAGCATGGCAAAGACTCAACCCAAACTGCTGCATAGCCACATCAGGAGGAAAACAACAGAGAAGGAACAGGTAATGAAATTGAGGATATGGGCAGAAAGATTCACTACAAACAACAAGGAAGTGTGCGAGGAACTCAATATGAAATTCCAGGAAGTCTTCACCTCAGAGCAAGAAGTCCCAGAGATAAGGGAGGGAACACCAACCCAGACACCACTAGAGGAGTTTGAGATAACAGTGGGGAGGTGAGGAAGCATCTGCTAGATTTGGACGTGACAAAGGCTATAGGCCCGGATGGAATCTCACCATGGATCCTTAAGGAAGGAGCAGAGGCTCTGTGCCTACCACTCTCCATAGTGTACAACAAGTCACTGGTAACAGGCGAACTGCCAAAAATTTGGAAGACAGCCAATGTAGTCCCAATATACAAGAAGGGTGATAGGCAGGAGGCACTGAACTACAGGCCAGTGTCCCTAACTTGCATTCCATGCAAGATGATGGAAAAGATTGTGCGAAAAAAGCTAGTGGAACATCTGGAGCAAAAGAACTTTGTAACACAACATCAACATGGGTTCAGAGATGGCAAATCATGCCAAACAGGATTAATTGAGTTCTATTACCAGGCAACAAAAGTCAGGCAAGAGAGAGGGCTGGGCAGACTGCATATTTCTGGACTGCCAGAAAGCTTTTGACACAGTACCACATAAGAGACTAGTGCACAAACTGGAGATGCAGGCAGGAGTGAAAGGGAAGGTACTCCACTGGATAAGAGAGTACCTAAGCAAGAGGACACAGCGAGTCACCGTGAGAGGTGAGGTCTTGGAGTGGCGGGGAGTCACCAGTGGATTCCCACAGGGATCAGTCCTTGGACCTATACTGTTTCTGATATACTAAATGATCTTCCAGAAGGAATTGACTCGTTCCTCTCGATGTTTGCTGATGACGCAAAAATTATGAGGAGGATCAGGACAGAGGAGGATAGTATGAGGCTACAAGATGACCTAGACAAACTGAAGGAATGGTCCGACAAATGGCTACTAAAGTTCAACCCAACAACATGTAAGGTAATGAAACTAGGAGGAGGAACTAGGAGGCCAGTCACTAGATACTGAATGGGAGATGAAGTCCTTCACGAAACGGACAGAGAGAAAGACCTGGGAGTTGATATCACGCCAAACCTGTCTCCTGAAGCCAACATCAAAAGAATAACTTCAGCAGCCTATGCGAGGCTGGCTAATATCAGAACTGCTTTCAGAAACCTGTGCAAGGAATCCTTCAGAACCTTGTATGCCACATATGTAAGACCAATCCTGGAGTATGCAGCCCCAGCAAGGAGTCCGTACCTAGTCAAGCACAAAACGAAGCTGGAAAAAGTTCAGAGGTATGCCACTAGGTTAGTCCCAGAACTAAGAGGCATGAGTTATGAGGACAGACTACGTGAACTGCACCTCACGTCGCTGGAAGACAGAAGAGCTCGGGGAGACATGACCACCACATACAAAATTCTCAAAAGAATTGATAGGGTGGACAAGGTTGGATTATTTAACACAGGTGGCACACGCACAAAGGGACACAGGTGGAAGCCAAGTACCCAAATGAGCCACAGAGACATTAGAAAGAACTTTTTCAGTGTCAGAGTAGTTAGTAAATGGAATGCATTAGGAAGTGATGTAGTGGAGGCTGACTTCATACACAGTTTCAAATATAGATATGAGAGATCCCAGTAGGCTCAGGAATCTGTACATGAGTTGATTGACGGTTGAGAGGCGGGACCAAAGAGCCAGAGCTCAACCCACGCAAACACAACTAGGTGAGTACACCTACCACAACCAGCACATTAACAACCACCACAACACACCTACTACAACCAGCACATTAACAACCATAACAAACCTACCACAACCAGCACATTAACAAATACCACAACCAGCACATTACAACCACCACAACACATCTACCACAACCTGCACATTAACAACCACCTCAACACACCTACTACAACCAGCACATTAACAACCACCACAACACAACTACCACAACCAGCACATTAACAACCACCTCAACACACCTACCACAACCAGCACATTAACAACCACCTCAACACCTACCACAACCAGCACATTAACAACCACCTCAACACACCTACACAACCAGCACATTAACAACCACTACAACACACCTACTACAACCAGCACATTAACAACCACCACAACACACCTACCACAACCAGCACATTAACAACCACCTCAACACACCTACCACAACCAGCACATTAACAACCACCACAACACACCTACCACAACCAGCACATTAACAACCACCACAACACACCTACCACAACCAGCACATTAACAACCACCACAACACACCTACCACAACCAGCACATTAACAACCACCACAACACACCTACCACAACCAGTACATTAAGAACCACCACAACACACCTACTACAACCAGCACATTAACAACCACCTCAACACACCTACACAACCAGCACATTAACAACCACTACAACACACCTACTACAACCAGCACATTAACAACCACCACAACACACCTACTACAACCAGCACATTAACAACCACCACAACACTCCTACCACAACCAGCAAATTAACAACCACCACAACACACCTACCACAACCAGCACATTAACAACCACCACAACACACCTACCACAACCAGCACATTAACAACCACCACAACACACCTACTACAACCAGCACATTAACAACCACCTCAACACACCTACCACAACCAGCACATTAACAACCACCACAACACACCTACCACAACCAGCACATTAACAACCACCACAACACACGTACCACAACCAGCACATTAACAACCACCACAACACACCTACTACAACCAGCACATTAACAACCACCTCAACACACCTACTACAACCAGTACATTAACAACCACAACACACCTACTACAACCAGCACATTAACAACCACCACAACACACCTACTACAACCAGTACATTAACAACCACCACAACACACCTACAACAACCAGCACATTAACAACCACCACAATACACCTACCACAACACACCTACCACAACAAGCACATTAACAACCACCACAACACACCTACCACAACCAGCACATTAACAACCACCACAACACACCTACCACAACCAGCACAACACACCTACAACCAGCACATTAACAACCACCACAACACACCTACTACAACCAGCACATTAACAACCACCTCAACACACCTACCACAACCAGCACATTAACAACCACCTCAACACACCTACCACAACCAGCACATTAACAACCACCTCAACACACCTACCACAACCAGCACATTAACAACCAGCACAACACACCTACAACCAGCACATTAACAACCACCACAACACACCTACCACAACCAGCACATTAACAACCACTACAACACACCTACTACAACCAGCACATTAACAACCACCACAACACACCTACTACAACCAGCACATTAACAACCACAACAAACCTACCACAACCAGCACATTAACAACCACCACAACACACCTACTACAACCAGCACATTAACAACCACCACAACACACCTACTACAACCAGCACATTAACAACCACAACAAACCTACCACAACCAGCACATTAACAACCACCATAACACACCTACTACAACCAGTACATTAACAACCACCACAACACACCTACCACAACCAGCACATTAACAACCACCACAACACACCTACCACAACCAGCACATTAACAACCACCACAACACACCTACTACAACCAGCACATTAACAACCACCTACCACAACCAGCACATTAACAACCACCACAACACACCTACCACAACCAGCACATTAACAACCACCTACCACAACCAGCACATTAACAACCACCACAACACACCTACCACAAACAGCACATTAACAACCACCTACCACAACCAGCACATTAACAACCACCACAACACACCTACTACAACCAGTACAACACACCTACTACAACCAGCACATTAACAACCACCACAACACACCTACTACAACCAGCACATTAACAACCACCACAACACACCTACCACAACCAGCACATTAACAACCACCACAACACACCTACCACAACCAGCACATTAACAACCACAACAACACACCTACAACCAGTACATTAACAACCACCACAACACATTTACCACAACCAGCACATTAACAACCACCTACCACAACCAGCACATTAACAACCACCATAACACACCTACCACAACCAGCACATTAACAACCACCACAACACACCTACCACAACCAGCACATTAACAACCACCACAACACACCTACAACCAGCACATTAACAACCACCTACCACAACCAGCACATTAACAACCATCACAACACAACTACTACAACCAGCACATTAACAACCACCACAACACACCTACTAAAACCAGCACATTAACAACCACCTCAACACACCTACTACAACCAGCACATTAACAACCACCACAACACAACTACTACAACCAGCACATTAACAACCACCTCAACACACCTACTACAACCAGCACATTAACAACCACCACAACACATCTACTACAACCAGCACATTAACAACCACCACAACACACCTACCACAACCAGCACATTAACAATCACCACAACACACCTACACAAAACCTCGACCAGTATTGGACCGTTAATTACAAATGAAGGTACGTACACAGAGAACAACAAAGAGATTAGTGACATTCTAAGAAGCCAGTATGAGGCTATGTTTAGCACACCAATAAACAACATGAAAGTTGATGACCCAGACAGCTTCTTTATGAATGACATTCTAGCTGCAGATAATATAACGGGTATTACCACTAACTCAGAAGACTTTGAAAGAGAAATTGACAATATGCCTATGCACTTAGCTCCTGGGCGTGACTCATGGAATTCAATATTCATAAAGAAATGTAAAGTACCAGTAGCGCGAGCACTCAGCGTAATATGGAGAAAGAGCCTGGATACAGGGGAGATACCAGCAGCACTTAAATCTGCAGATATAGCTCCGTTGCACGAGGGGGGAAGTAAAGCCTTGGCAAAAAATTATAGGCCAGTTGCACTAACATCACACATAATAAAAGTGTTTGATAGAGTGATTAGGAATCAAATTTCTAGTTTTATGGAAAACAATGAATTGCACAATCCAGGACAACATGGATTTAGAGCGGGAAGATCTTGTCTGCCACAGTTACTCAACCACTATGACAAAATCACAGAAGCCCTAGAAGAAAGGCAAAATGCAGATGTTGCATACACAGACTTTGCAAAGGCGTTCGACAAATGTGACCATGGGGTGATAGCTCACAAAATGAGGTCAATGGGAATAACTGGAAAAGTCGGACTCTGGATACTCAATTTCCTGTCGAACAGAACACAAAGAGTAACAGTCAATCATAAAATCGTGTCTAAGCGATGTTAAAAGCTCTGTACAGTACCTCAAGGTACAGTCCTTGCACACCACTGTTCCTTATTCTCATATCTGATATAGACAAAAATACACATCACAGCTTTGTCGTCCTTTGCAGATGACACAAAAATCAGCATTAAAATTAACTCTGCTGAAGACAATGAAAAACTACATGCAGATGTCAACAAAGTTTTCGATTGGCAGCAGAAAATAACATGATGTTTAACAGTGATAAATTTCAGGTACTCAGGAACAGCAAAAATGAGGATCTGAAACATAATACAGGGTACAAAACACAATCGAATCTTCCCATAGTAGAAAAACAGCATGTCAAGGATTTGGGAATAATGATGTCCGACGATCTAACGTTTAGGGAGCATAACCAAGCAAATATCGTGTCAGCCAGAAAAATGATCGGATGGATTACGAGAACTTTCAAATCCAGGGATCCCATCACAATGGTTGTACTCTTCAAGTCACTTGTGTTGTCCCATCTCGAGTACTGCTCAGTACTCACTTCCCCCTTCAGAGCAGGAGAGATTGCTGAAATAGAGAGAATACAGAAAACATATATGGCATGCATAGACGAGATAATACACCTAAATTATTGGGATCGTCTCAAAGCTCTCCAAATGTACTCTAGAAAGGAGAAGAGAGAGATACCAAATAATATACACATGGAAAGTACTGGAGAGCCAGGTCCCAAATCTACACAGTAAAATAACAACGTATTAGAGTGAACGATATGGAAGAAAATGCAAGATTCAACCAGTGAAGAGCAGAGGTGCCATAGGCACAATCAGAGAGGACTGTATAAACATCAGAGGTCCGCGGTTGTTCAACATCCTCCCAGCGACTAAGAAATATTGCCGGAACAACCGTGGACATCTTCAAGATAAAACTGGACCGAATTTTCGGAGAAGTTCCGGATCAGCCGGGCTGTGGTGGGTAAGTGGCCCTGCGGGCCGCTCCAAGCAACAGCCTGGTGGACCAAACTCTCACAAGTCGAGCCTGGCCTTGGGCCGGGCTTGGGGAGTAGAAGAACTCCCAGAACCCCATCAACCAGGTATCAAACAGGAACCTGGACATTAACAACCACCACAACACACCTACCACAACCAGCACATTAACAACCACCACAACACACCTATCATAACCAGCACATTAACAACCACCACAACACACCTACAACAACCAGCACATTAACAACCACCACAACACACCTACAACAACCAGTACATTAACAACCACCACAACACACCTACCACAACCAGCACATTAACAACCACCAGAACACACCTACCACAACTAGCACATTAACAACAACCACAACACACCTACTACAACCAACCCCCTGACAGGGGGGTTGGTGCTGGACCTGTAGCTCCAGCCTCCCTCTACTGGCAGGGGGTTCGTGCTGCACCTGTAGCTCCAGCCCCCCTCTACTGGCAGGGGGTTGGTGCTGGACCTGTAGCTCCAGCCTCCCTCTACTGGCAGGGGGTTGGTGCTGGACCTGTAGCTCCAGCCTCCCTCAACTGGCAGGGGGTTGGTGCTGGACCTGTAGCTCTAGCCCCCCTCTACTGGCAGGGGGTTGGTGCTGGACCTGTAGCTCCAGCCTCCGCTCTACTGGCAGAGGGTTGGTGCTGGTCCTATAGCTCCAGCCCCCCTCTACTGGCAGGGGGTTGGTGCTGGACCTGTAGCTCCAGCCTCCCCTCTACTGGCAGAGGGTTGGTGCTGGTCCTATAGCTCCAGCCCCCCTCTACTGGCAGGGGGTTGGTGCTGGTCCTGTAGCTCCAGCCCCCCCTCTACTGGCAGGGGGTTGGTGTTGGATCTGTAGCTCCAGCCCCCTCTACTGGCAGGGGGTTGGTGCTGGACTTGTAGCTCCAGCCCCCCTCTACTGGCAGGGGGTTGGTGCTGGACCTGTAGCTCCAGCCCCCCCTCTACTGGCAGGGGGTTGGTGCTGGACCTGTAGCTCCAGCCTCCCTCTACTGGCAGGGGGTTGGTGCTGGACCTGTAGCTCCAGCCCCCCTCTACTGGCAGGGGGTTGGTGCTGGACCTGTAGCTCCAGCCCCCTCTACTGGCAGGGGGTTGGTGCTGGTCCTGTAGCTGAAATAGTTCACATGTTTCCTTACATCTGATGCCTCTGTTCACCTACCAGTAAATATTTATCCAGGAGTTAGGCTGGATTGCAGATTGCATGTTGAGGAAAGTCAGTAGTTGACTTAGGGAAACCTCAATAAACCTAAGAACATTCTTCCTGTCTTCAAAATGGAACTTAATATATTTTGATATGACCAATGAGAGAAAATAAAAAACTTACTGTTATTTCCTTCTGGGGAATTTCTCCAGTGATTTCCTTAACTTTAGTCATGATGCTGGAGTCCGAGTCTCCCAGGTGTACGGGGTCAGCTGTGGCACCTGTCTCTGTGGTGGTCATCTCCAGGGCCTCCCTGATGGTCTCCTGCACCTGTCATTACCAACACAAACATTAATGGTGGAGGCTGAGTCTCCCAGGTGTACGGGGTCAGCTGTGGCACCTGTCTCTGTGGTCGTCATCTCCAGAGCCTCCCTGATGGTCTCCTGCACCTGTCATTACCAACACAAACATTAATGGTGGAGGCTGAGTCTCCCAGGTGTACGGGGTCAGCTGTGGCACCTGTCTCTGTGGTCGTCATCTCCAGGGCCTCCCTGATGGTCTCCTGCACCTGTCATTACCAACACAAACATTAATGGTGGAGGCTGAGTCTCCCAGGTGTACGGGGTCAGCTGTGGCACCTGTCTCTGTGGTCGTCATCTCCAGGGCCTCCCTGATGGTCTCCTGCACCTGTCATTACCAACACAAACATTAATGGTGGAGTCTGAGTCTCCCAGGTGTACGGGGTCAGCTGTGGCACCTGTCTCTGTGGTCGTCATCTCCAGGGCCTCCCTGATGGTCTCCTGCACCTGTCATTACCACCACAAACATTAATGGTGGAGGCTGAGTCTCCCAGGTGTACGGGGTCAGCTGTGGCACCTCTCTCTGTGGTCGTCATCTCCAGGGCCTCCCTGATGGTCTCCTGCACCTGTCATTACCAACACAAACATTAATGGTGGAGGCTGAGTCTCCCAGGTGAACGGGGTCAGCTGTGGCACCTGTCTCTGTGGTCGTCATCTCCAGGACCTCCCTGATGGTCTCCTGCACCTGTCATTCCCACATTTCATTCCACATTCCCACAATTCATCCCACATTTGCTGGAATACTCCCTTCATCCAGACTTCCTGTTCCATCCCATCCTCTGAGTTTGTGCCAGCCGTGATTGTCCTCCTGTGTTTGTCACCCCCGAGTTCGTCTCCCCACCATGTTTTCCCTGTGTGTGTGTGTGTGTGTAATTACCTAAGTGTAATTACCTAAGTGTAGTTACAGGATGAGAGCTACGCTCGTGGTGTCCCGTCTTCCCAGCACTCTTTGTCATATAACGCTTTGAAACTACTGACGGTCTTGGCCTCCACCACCTTCTCACTTAACTTGTTCCAACCGTCTACCACTCTATTTGCGAAGGTGAATTTTCATATATTTCTTCGGCATCTGTGTTTAGCTAGTTTAAATCTATGACGTCTTGTTCTTGAAGTGCCAGGTCTCAGGAATCCTTCCCTGTCGATTTTATCAATTCCTGTTACTATTTTGTACGTAGTGATCATATCACCTCTTTTTCTTCTGTCTTCTAGTTTTGGCATGTTTAATGCTTCCAACCTCTCCTCGTAGCTCTTGCCCTTCAGTTCTGGGAGCCACTTCGTAGCATGTCTTTGCACCTTTTCCAGTTTGTTGATGTGCTTCTTAAGATATGGGCACCACACAACAACTGCATATTCTAGCTTTGGCCTAACAAAAGTCATGAACAATTTCTTTAGTATATCGCCATCCATGTATTTAAATGCAATTCTGAAGTTAGAAAGCATCGCATAGGCTCCTTGCACAATATTCTTTATGTGGTCCTCAGGTGATAGTTTTCTATCTAGAACCACCCCTAGATCTCTTTCTTTATCAGAATTCTTTAAAGATTTCTCACATAATATATAGGTTGTATGGGGTCTATGTTCTCCTATTCCACATTCCATAACATGACATTTATTAACATTAAATTCCATTTGCCAGGTGGTGCTCCATATACTTATTTTTTCCAGGTCTTCTTGAAGGGCATGACAATCATCTAAATTTCTTATCCTTCCTATTATCTTAGCATCATCAGCAAACATGTTCATATAATTCTGTATACCAACTGGTAGATCATTTATGTACACAATAAACATCACTGGTGCAAGAACTGAACCCTGTGGAACTCCACTTGTGACATTTCTCCATTCCGATACATTTCCTCTGATTACTGCCCTCATTTTTCTATCAGTCAGAAAATTTTTCATCCATGATAGAAGCTTACCTGTCACCCCTCCAATATTTTCCAGTTTCCAGAACAACCTCTTATGTGGAACTCTGTCGAAAGCCTTTTTTAGGTCCAGATAGAGGCAGTCAACCCAGCCATCTCTTTCCTGTAATATCTCTGTGGCCCGATCATAGAAACTGAGTAAATTCGATACACAGGATCTTCCTGATCGAAAACCATACTGTCTGTCTGATATTATATCATTTCTCTCCAGGTGTTCTACCCATTTAGTTTTGATTAGCTTTTCCAATACTTTCACTATTACACTTGTCAATGATACAGGTCTATAATTGAGGGGGTCTTCCCTGCTGCCACTTTTGTAGATTGGAACTATGTTAGCCTGTTTCCACACGTCTGCTACGATTCCTGAACACAGGGATGCCTGAAAGATCAGGTGAAGTGGAATGCTGAGCTCAGATGCACATTCTCTCAGAACCCATGGTGAAACGCCATCTGGGCCAGCTGCTTTGTTCCTCCCGAGCTCCTTTAGCATATTTTCCACTTCATCTCTAGACACCTCTATCCGCTCTATGTTGTTCTCTGGAATTCTTATTGTGTCTGGTTCTCTGAAGATTTCATTTTGTACAAACACACTTTGGAACTTTTCATTTAATGTTTCACACATTTCCTTTTCATTTTCCGTGAATCTGTTTCCCATTTTCAACCTCTGGATATTATCCTTTACCTGCAATTTGTTGTTTATGAATTTGTAGAATAGGCCCGGTTCTGTTTTACATTTATCTGCTATCCCTTTTTCAAAATTTCTTTCTGCCTCTCTCCTTACTGCTGTATAATTGTTTCTCGCATCTTTGTATCGCTGGTATGTTTGGGGGTTTGGCCTCTTCCTATACTGATTCCATTTTTGTGTCTTTTGGTCTCTTGCCCTCTCACAATTTCTGTCGAACCAATCCTGTTTTCTGGTCCTGCATCTCTGTTTTGGTATGAATGTTTGTGTGCCTTCCTCGTATAGTTTTAAAAATTTGGCATACATTTCATTTACTTCCCTGCCTAGCAACAATTCTGTCCAATTACACTCATTAAAAAAATTTTGAAGTTCCCCATAGTTGCCTCTCCTTAAATCGAGTTTATCAACTGTTTCAATGTCCCCATTTTCTTCTAGATGATATCTTAAAGCATATTTAATGTCTAACAGGACGTGATCACTCTTTCCCAAGGGAGGAAGGTACTGGATGTCAAAAATCTCTTCTTCTTTCCTGGTGAATACTAGATCCAGTACTGACGGTATATCTCCTTCCCTCATTCTTGTGGCTTGCTTTATGTGTTGATACAAGAATGTCTCCAGAATGAGGTTCACAAATCTGCATGTCCAAAAGTCCTCTGTTCTTGCTTCATAGGCCTCCCAGTCTATTGCTCTAAAGTTGAAGTCCCCCAGTATCAACAGCCGTGATTTATCTTTATCTGCTTGTACAATAATATCTCTCATGACCATTATGAGGCCCTCTCGTTTGTCATCCAGTTCTTCCTTTGTCCACGTGTTGCTTGCTGGTGGGCTGTAGGTATTTACAATTATCAGCTTATCATCCTGATTCCAGACCTGCAATGCCATTATGTCAATATCTCGAGGGTTTTCAAATATTAACTCTTTTACCTTCAGGTGTTTTTTCACCAGTACAGCCACTCTTCCTCCCTTCCTAGTTTTCCTGTCACGTCTCCAAACTGAGTAGCCTCTTGGGAATATGACTTCATTTATTATATTTCCTTCAAGTTTCGTTTCTGATAATGCAACAATATCTGGGACCCTAAGCTGGATTATATCTTGCAACTCCAAAGTTTTTGACCTCACTCCATCTATGTTGGTATATACAATTTTCAGGAACATGTTCCCTTTTCCTTTGCTCTTTACTCCCCCTTCCACTACTGATCTTGTTGCTTTGTTTTTATGTACCATTTCACAAGCTTTCCAGTCCCTGTCACTTTGTAAAAAAAAAGAATTTCTGTCTTCTTCATTTCTATCCCCATTTAGACGTTTTGCCTCAATTAAGTTCATTTTCAGCTTTTCTCTGTCTTCCTTGGAGAGGTCTTGTCTTATTGACCAAAGTTTGCCAACCTCATCACTCTGCAGTTTCCTGGCATTTCTTAGCACCTCCATCATGTTTTTCACTCCATTAAACGTCACCCTTAAGGGGCGGTTCTTTTCTTTCTCATATTTTCCTATTCTTCTAAAATCACTGACATTTTCCTTTGAGCCTTCTCCTAAACCTACTATTTTCTCTATGATTTTCATCTCTTCTGCCGCTCGGTCCACCCTAAATGAAATTTCCTTCTCTAAACATCCAAAAATGATTATGGACTTAGTTTTATCTGCAGTATTTTGTACCAGTTTACTGTTGGTAACCAGTTCTTTCCTAATTGCTTGCCTAATTTCTGCTTCTTGTTGGTCATTTCTGGTTTTGACTTCCGAACACACTTCTTTGATAGTCTCTTTCTCTTTTACAACTTCAGCATATGTCGCTTTTATTTCTTCTTTATACTTTTCTAGTTCTTTATTCACCTCCTCTATGTGAGTTGACAGTGAAGTTTCCAGTTGGAGATCCTTACCTAACTCTATGTTAGCCCTTAGGCTTGCTTGGAGTTGTTCACCATATGAGTCTATTTTCTTGTTTATTTCTTCAAAGTCACCACACTTCACTTTCCATGCCTCATTTTCTTTCACTAGTTCCTTGATTTGCTCCTCCTGATTTGTTACCTTGTCTGTTAATGCAGTAATAATCTTACCTTGTTGAAGCATACTCCCTTTTAGAGTGCAAAGCTCACTCCTAAGAGCTCCCTTGTCCTCTTCCAATTTAAGCACTTTTTCTTCATACTTCTTTTGCATATCCTCAATTATCTCTAACCTGCCAAGAACACCTCCTTTCCTTATATCTTGTGGTGAGAATCCTTTGAAACCATCATCTGATGGTGTGTCTACATCCTCAGTGGGGGTGGTGGCGGCGGCCATCTTTGATTTTGTTCTAGACCAAAACAAACTTTTCCACTCGGCTATTTTCACTCACTTTTACTTGTTTATTGTATTTTATTTGCTTTTACTCTTCCCTGAACCTTTATGTAACCTGGGACACCACTGTAGCCCTCAACCTGTGCCCAATACTTAGGTAATTCGATATTTCCAGGAGCTTGCTGCAGTGTGACTTCTGCCTCCTCCAGCTTCACCTCCCACATTCACACACCTTCACACAGTGTGTGTGTGTGTGTGTGTGTGTGTGTGTGTGTGTGTGTGTGTGTGTGCGCGTGTGTGTGTGTGTGTGTGTGTGTGTGTACTCACCTATATGTACTCACCTATATGTGCTTGCAGGATCGAGCATTGACTCTTGGATCCCGCCTTTCGAGCATCGGTTGTTTACAGCAATGACTCCTGTCCCATTTCCCTATCATACCTGGTTTTAAAATTATGAATAGTATTTGCTTCCACAACCTGTTCCTGAAGTGCATTCCATTTCCCCACTACTCTCACGCTAAAAGAAAACTTCCTAACATCTCTGTGACTCATCTGAGTTTCAAGCTTCCATCCATGTCCTCTCGTTCTGTTACTATTCCGTGTGAACATTTCGTCTATGTCCACTCTGTCAATTCCTCTGAGTATCTTATACGTTCCTATCATGTCCCCCCTCTCCCTTCTTCTTTCTAGTGTCGTAAGGCACAGTTCCCTCAGGCGCTCTTCATACCCCATCCCTCGTAGCTCTGGGACGAGTCTCGTTGCAAACCTCTGAACCTTTTCCAGTTTCATTATATGCTTCTTCAGATGGGGACTCCATGATGAGGCGGCATACTCTAAGACTGGCCTTACGTAGGCAGTGTATAGCGCCCTAAATGCCTCCTTACTTAGGTTTCTGAATGATGTTCTAACTTTTGCCAGTGTAGAGTACGCTGCTGTCGTTATCCTATTAATATGTGCCTCAGGAGATAGATTAGGTGTTACGTCCACCCCCAGGTCTCTTTCACGCGTCGTTACAGGTAGGCTGTTCCCCTTCATTGTGTACTGTCCCTTTGGTCTCCTATCTCCTAGTCCCATTTCCATAACTTTACATTTGCTCGTGTTGAATTCTAGTAGCCATTTCTCTGACCATCTCTGCAATCTGTTCAGGTCCTCTTGGAGGATCCTGCAATCCTCATCTGTCACAACTCTTCTCATCAACTTTGCATCATCCGCAAACATCGACATGTAGGACTCTACGCCTGTAAACATGTCGTTAACATATACAAGAAATAGAATTGGTCCCAGCACCGATCCTTGTGGTACTCCACTTGTTACTGTTCGCCAGTCCGACTTCTCGCCCCTTACCGTAACTCTTTGGCTCCTTCCTGTTAGGTAGTTCCTTATCCATTCTAGGACCTTTCCCCCCACCCCCGCCTGCCTCTCGAGCTTGAACAGCAGTCTCATGTGCGGTACTGTATCAAAGGCTTTTTGGCAGTCCAGAAATATGCAGTCTGCCCAACCATCTCTGTCCTGTCTTATCCTCGTTATTTTATCATAGAATTCCAGAAGGTTTGTTAGGCACGATTTCCCTGTCCAGAATCCATGTTGATGTTTGTTCACAAACCTAATGTTCTCCAGGTGTGCAACCAGTCGTAGCCTAATTATTCTTTCCAGTATTTTACAGGGGATGCTTGTCAGTGATACAGGTCTGTAGTTAAGTGCCTCCTCCCTATCTCCTTTCTTGAAGATCGGCACGACATTTGCCTTCTTCCAGCAACTGGGCAATTCTCCTGACATAAGTGACTCATTAAAGATCATTGCCAGAGGCACGCTGAGGGCCTGTGCTGCTTCTTTTAGTATCCACGGTGATACTTTGTCTGGTCCAACTGCTTTAGTTGCATCTAGAGTTGTCAACTGTTTCATTACCTCCTCTGCTGTCACCTCTATATCTGATAGTCTTTCATCTAGGGTAACCCCTTCCAACAATGGGAGCTGCTCAGGCTCGGTAGTGAACACTCCATGGAAACTGGCATTCAGTGCCTCGCAGATTTCCTTGTCACTTTCAGTATATGCCCCCTCTGTCTTCCTTAGTCTTGTCACTTGGTCGTTCACCGACATTTTTCTTCTTATATGACTGTGTAGTAACTTAGGTTGTTTTTTCGCTTTGATTGCAATATCGTTCTCATAGTCCCTTTCCGATGTTCGTCTTATGTTAATGTAATCGTTCCTAGCTCTGTTGTATCTGCTTCTGTTGTCCTCTGTTCTTTGTCTTCTGTACTTCCTCCACTCCCGCCTGCTGGCCATTTTTGCTTCCTGACACTGTCTATTAAACCATGGGTTATTATATTCCTTCTTATTTTTTCCCTTTACCGTTGGTATAAATCTCTCTTCGGCCTCCTGGCATTTCTGTATGACTAGGTCCATCATATCTTGGACTGTTTTTCCTCTAATTTCTTCCTCCCACTGCACTTCACCCAGATAGTCCCTCATCCTCATATAGTCCCCTTTCCTGTAGTCAGCTCTCCTTTCCCAGATCTCTTGTCCCATGGTCATAAGTTTGAATTCCATCATGTAGTCAAAGACTAGGACACAATGGTCACTGGCCCCTAGAGGTATTTCATGCTCTAAATTCTCGATATCTTCTACGATCTGGGTGAAAATCAGGTCTAATAGGCTCGGTGCATCTCCTCCTCTTTCCCTTGTGTCTTCCTTCACATGTTGTGTCAGGAAATTCCTGTCTATAACATCTACTAATTTTGCTCCCCACGTTTCGTCTCCTCCATGGGGATTCCTTGATTCTTGTGTGTGTGTGTGTGTGTGTGTGTGTGTGTATGTGTGTGCATGCGTGCGTGCGTGTGTGTGTGTGTGTGTGTGTGTGTGTGTGTGTGTGTGTGTGTGTGTGTGCGTGCGTGCGTGTGTGTGTGTGTGTGTGTGTGTGTGTGTGTGTGTGTGTGCGCGCGCGTGTGTGCGTGCGTGCGTGTGAGAGAGAGAGAGAGAGAGAGAGAGAGAGAGAGAGAGAGAGAGAGAGAGAGAGAGAGAGAGAGAGAGAGAGAGAGAGAGAGAGAGAGAGAGAGAGAGAGAGTTAGAGAGAGAGAGAGTTAGAGAGAGAGAGAGAGAGAGAGAGTTAGAGAGAGATAGAGAGAGAGATAGAGAGAGAGTTAGAGAGAGAGAGAGTTAGAGAGAGAGAGAGAGAGAGAGAGAGAGAGAGAGAGAGAGAGAGAGAGAGAGAGAGAGAGAGAGTTAGAGAGAGAGAGAGAGAGAGAGAGAGTTAGAGAGAGAGAGAGAGAGAGAGAGAGAGAGAGAGAGAGAGAGAGAGAGAGAGAGAGAGAGAGAGAGAGAGAGAGAGAGAGAGAGAGAGTTAGAGAGAGAGAGTTAGAGAGAGAGAGAGAGAGAGAGAGAGAGAGAGAGAGAGAGAGAGAGAGAGAGAGAGAGAGAGAGAGAGAGAGAGAGAGAGAGAGAGAGAGAGAGAGAGAGAGCGAGAGAGAGAGCGAGAGAGAGAGAGAGAGAGAGAGAGAGAGAGAGAGAGAGAGAGAGAGAGAGAGAGAGAGAGAGAGAGAGAGAGAGAGAGAGAGAGAGTGAGTTAGAGAGAGTGAGTTAGAGAGAGTGAGTTAGAGAGAGTGAGTTAGAGAGAGTGAGTTAGAGAGAGTGAGTTAGAGAGAGTGAGTTAGAGAGAGTTAGAGAGAGAGAGTTAGAGAGAGAGAGTTAGAGAGAGAGAGTTAGAGTTAGAGAGAGAGTTAGAGTTAGAGAGAGTTAGAGTTAGAGAGAGAGAGTTAGAGAGAGAAAGTTAGAGTTAGAGAGAGAGTTAGAGTTAGAGAGAGAGTTAGAGTTAGAGAGAGAGAGTTAGAGAGAGAGAGAGAGAGAGAGAGAGAGAGAGAGAGAGAGAGAGAGAGAGAGAGAGAGAGAGAGAGAGAGAGAGAGAGAGAGAGAGAGAGAGAGAGAGAGAGAGAGTTAGAGAGAGAGAGTTAGAGAGAGTGAGTGAGTGAGTGAGAGAGTGTACTCACCTATTTGTGCTTGCGGGGGTTGAGTTTTGGCTCTGTGATCCCGCCTCTCAACTGTCAATCAACTGGTGTACAGATTCCTGAGCCTACTGGGCTCTATCATATCTACATTTAAAACTGTGTATAGAGCCAGCCTCCACCACATCACTGCCTAATGCATTCCATCCGTTAACTACTCTGACACTGAAAAAGTTCCTTCTAATGTCTCTGTGGCTTTATGTGGGTACTCAGTTTCCTCCTGTGTCCCCTTGTTCGCGTCCCACCAGTGTTGAATAGTTCATCCTTGTTTACCCGGTCGATTCCTCTGAGGATTTTGTAGGTTGTGATCATGTCTCCCCTTACTCTTCTGTCTTCCAGTGTCGTAAGGTGCATTTCCCGCAGCCTTTCCTCGTAACTCATGCCTCTTAGTTCTGGGACTAGTCTAGTGGCATACCTTTGAACTTTTTCCAGCTTCGTCTTGTGCTTGACAAGGTACGGGCTCCATGCTGGGGCCGCATACTCCAGGATTGGTCTTACATATGTGGTGTACAAGATTCTGAATGATTCCTTACACAGGTTCCTGAACGCTGTTCTGATGTTAGCCAGCCTCGCATATGCCGCAGACGTTATTCTTTTTATGTGGGCTTCAGGAGACAGGTTTGGTGTGATATCAACTCCTAGATCTTTCTCTTTGTTCGCTTCATTAAGTACTTCACCTCCTATTCTGTATCCTGTGTCTGGCCTCCTATTTCCACTGCCTAGTTTCATTACTTTGCATTTACTCGAGTTGAACTTTAACAGCCATTTGTTGGACCATTCACTCAGTCTGTCTAGGTCATCTTGTAGCCTCCTACTATCGTCCTCAGTTTCAATCCTCCTCATAATTTTTGCATCATCGGCAAACATTGAGAGAAACGATTCTATACCCTCTGGGAGATCATTTACATATATCAGAAACAGTATAGGTCCAAGGACTGACCCCTGCGGGACTTCACTCGTAACGTCTCGCCAATCTGAGACCTCACCCCTCACACTGACTCGTTGTCTCCTGTTGCTTAGATACTCTTGTATCCAACGGAATACCTTCCCTTTCACTCCAGCCTGCATCTCCAGCTTTTTCACTAGCCTCTTGTGTGGCACTGTATCAAAGGCTTTCTGACAATCCAAAAATATGCAGTTTGCCCACCCTTCTTTTTCTTGCCTTATTTTTGTTGCCTAGTCGTAGAATTCAAGTAATTCAAGCAAGTGTGTGTGTGTGTGTGTGTGTGTGTGTGTGTGTGTGTGTGTGTGTGTGTGTGTGTGTGTGTGTGTGTGTGTGTGTGTGTGTGTACTCACCTAATTGTGCTTGCGGGGGTTGAGCTTTGGCTCTTTGGTCATGCGTCTTAACCGTCAATCAACTGGTGTACAGATTCCTGAGCCTACTAGGCTCTATCATATCTACATTTGTGTGTACTCACCTAGTTGTACTCATCTAGTTGTGTCTGCAGGATCGAGCATTGACTCTTGGATCCCGCCTTTCGAGCATTGGTTGTTTACAGCAATGACTCCTGTCCCATTTCCCTATCATACCTGGTTTTAAAATTATCAATAGTATTTGCTTCCACAACCCGTTCCCGAAGTGCATTCCATTTTCCCACTACTCTCACGCTAAAAGAAAACTTCCTAACATCTCTGTGACTCATCTGAGTTTCAAGCTTCCATCCATGTCCCATCATTCTGTTACTATTCCGTGTGAACATTTCGTCTATGTCCACTCTGTCAATCCCTCTGAGTATCTTATACGTTCCTATCATGTCCCCCCTCTCCCTTCTTTCTAGTGTCGTAAGGCACAGTTCCCTCAGGCACTCCTCATACCCATCCCTCGTAGCTCTGGGACGAGTCTCGTTGCAAACCTCTGAACCTTTTCCAGTTTCATTATATGCTTCTTCAGATGGGGACTCCATGATGAGGTGGCATACTCTAAGACTGGCCTCACGTAGGCAGTGTAAAGCGCCCTAAATGCCTCTTTACTTAGGTTTCTGAATGATGTTCTAACTTTTGCCAGTGTAGAGTACGCTGCTGTCGTTATCCTATTTATATGTGCCTCAGGAGATAGATTAGGTGTTATGTCCACACCCAGGTCTCTTTCACGCGTTGTCACAGGTAGGCTGTTCCCCTTCATTGTGTACTGTCCCTTTGGTCTCTTATCTCCTAGTCCCATTTCCATAACTTTACATTTGCTCGTGTTGAATTCCTGTAGCCATTGCACTGACCATCTCTGCAACCTGTTCAGGTCCTCTTGGAGGATCCTGCAATCCTCATCTGTCACAACTCTTCTCATCAACTTTGCGTCATCCGCAAACATCGACATGTAGGAGTCTATGCCTGCAAACATGTCGTTAACATATACAAGAAATAGAATTGGTCCCAGTACCGATCCTTGTGGTACTCCACTTGTTACTGTTCGCCAGTCCGACTTCTCGCCCTTTACCGTAACTCTTTGGCTCCTTCCTGTTAGGTAGTTCCTTATCCATGGTAGGACCTTTCCCCCCACCCTCGCCTGCCTCTCGAGCTTGAACAGCAGTCTCATGTGCGGTACTGTATCAAAGGCTTTTTGGCAGTACAGAAATATGCAGTCTGTGTGTGTGTAATTACCTAAGTGTAATTACCTAAGTGTAGTTACAGGATGAGAGCTACGCTCGTGGTGTCCCGTCTTCCCAGCACTCTTTGTCATATAACGCTTTGAAACTACTGACGGTCTTGGCCTCCACCACCTTCTCACTTAACTTGTTCCAACCGTCTACCACTCTATTTGCGAAGGTGAATTTTCTTATATTTCTTCGGCATCTGTGTTTAGCTAGTTTAAATCTATGACCTCTTGTTCTTGAAGTGCCAGGTCTCAGGAAATCTTCCCTGTTGATTTTATCAATTCCTGTTACTATTTTGTATGTAGTGATCATATCACCTCTTTTTCTTCTGTCTTCTAGTTTTGGCATGTTTAATGCTTCTAACCTCTCCTCGTAGCTCTTACCCTTCAGTTCTGGGAGCCACTTAGTAGCATGTCTTTGCACCTTTTCCAGTTTGTTGATGTGCTTCCTAAGATATGGGCACCACACAACAGCTGCATATTCTAGCTTTGGCCTAACAAAAGTCATGAACAATTTCTTTAGTATATCGCCATCCATGTATTTAAATGCAATTCTGAAGTTAGAAAGCATAGCTTAGGCTCCTTGCACAATATTCTTTATGTGGTCCTCAGGTGATAGTTTTCTATCTGGAACAATCCCTAGATCTCTTTCTTTATCAGAATTCTTTAAAGATTTCTCACATAATATATAGGTTGTGTGGGGTCTATGTTCTCCTATTCCATATTCCATAACATGACATTTATTAACATTAAATTCCATTTGCCAAGTGTGTGTGTGTGTGTGTGTGTGTGTGTGTGTGTGTGTGTGTGTGTGTGTGTGTGTGTGTGTGTGTGTGTGTGTGTGTGTGTGTGTGTGCGTGCGTGCGTGCGTGCGTGTGTGTACTCACCTAGTTGTGCTTGCGGGGGTTGAGCTCTGCCTCTTTGGTCCCGCCTCTCAACTGTCAATCAACAGGTGTACAGGTTCCTGAGCCTATTGGGATCTATCATATCTACACTTGAAACTGTGTATGGAGTCAGCCTCCACCACATCACTTCCTAATGCATTCCATTTGTCAACCACTCTGACACTAAAAAAGTTCTTTCTAATATCTCTGTGGCTCATATGGGCACTCAGTTTACACCTGTGTCCCCTAGTGCGTGTGCCCCTTGTGTTAAACAGCTTGTCTTTATAAACCCTGTCGATTTCCTTGAGGATCTTGAATGTGGTGATCATGTCCCCCCTAACTCTTCTGTCTTCCAACGAAGTGAGGTTTAATTCCTGTAGTCTCTCCTCGTAGCTCATACCTCTCAGCTCGGGTACTAGTCTGGTGGCAAACCTTTGAACCTTTTCCATTTTAGTCTTATGCTTGACTAGATATGGACTCCATGCTGGTGCCGCATACTCCAGGATTGGTCTGACATATGTGGTATATAATGTTCTGAAAGATTCCTTACACAAGTTTCTAAAAGCCGTTCTTATGTTAGCCAACCTGGCATATGCTGCTGCTGTTATCCTCTTGATATCAGAAATAAACCACACCAGAAATAAATACAGTTTTGATATTCCTAGAGTACGACTTAATCAAACTAGAAATGCTCTACAAATCAAGGGACCCAGATTGTGGAATGACCTTCCCAACCATGTTAAAGACTGTACCTCTCTCAACCAGTTTAAGATAAAAACGAAGCTATACCTAATAAATTCCCTGTAACCTACCTTACCCCTCTAATGTCATCCAGTGTATTTTTTTTTTTTTTTTTTTTTTTTTTAAAGAGCGCTGTTTGTCGACAGAATTGTATTTGTGCTGCTTTTTCAGCTATGTTTTCATTCCTTGTTTTCATTTTACTCTTTATACTCAATTAGTATTAAGCTTTAGTCATTTAAGTTTTTTATGCCCAAAACGCTTTGCGTAATAGTGGCTTTAGGCATTGTATGTACTAGCCCTAACGATAAATCCATCACTCTTTGTAAAATCTCTTTTATGTATGTACCTTACCTAAATAAACATTTTTATTTTTTATTTTTGATATGAGCTTCAGGGGACAGGTCTGGCGTGATATCAACCCCCAGGTCTTTCTCTCTCTCGGACTCTTGAAGTATTTCATCTCCCAAGTGATACCTTGTATCTGGTCTCCTGCTACCTACCCCTATCTTCATTGCATTACATTTGCTTGGATTAAACTCTAACAGCCATTTGTTCGACCATTCCTGCAGCTTGTCCAGGTCTTCTTGAAGCCTCAAGCTGTCCTCCTCTGTCTTAATCCTTCTCATAATTTTGGCGTCGTCAGCAAACATTGAGAGGAATGAGTCTATACCCTCTGGGAGATCATTTACGTATATCAGAAACAGGATAGGTCCAAGTACAGAGCCCTGTGGGACTCCACTGGTGACTTCACGCCAGTCTGAGGTCTCACCCCTCACTGTAACTCTCTGCTTCCTATTGTTTAGGTACTCCCTTATCCACTGGAGTGCCCTACCAGTTACTCCTGCCTGTTTCTCCAGCTTATGCATCAACCTTTTATGGGGTACTGTGTCAAAGGCTTTCCGACAGTCGAAAAAAATGCAGTCCGCCCACCCTTCTCTTTCTTGTTTAATCTTTGTCACCTGTTTGTAGAATTCAATCAATCCTGTAAGGCAAGATTTACCCTCCCTGAACCCATGTTGATGGGTTGTCACGAAGTCTCTTCTCTCCAGATGTGTTACTAGGTTTTTTCTCACAATCTTCTCCATCACCTTGCATGGTATACAAGTTAAGGACACTGGCCTGTAGTTCAGTGCCTCTTGTCTGTCACCCTTTTTGTATATTGGTACTACATTAGCAATCTTCCATATTTCTGGTAGGTCCCCCGTTTCCAGTGACCTACTATACACTATGGAGAGTGGTAGGCAAAGTGCTCCTGCACACTCTTTCAATACCCATGGCGAGATTCCATCCGGCCCAACAGCTTTTCTCATATCCAGCTCCAATAGGTGCTTCTTGACCTCATCTCTTGTAATTTCGAACCTATCCAAGGTCACCTGGTTTGCTGCCACCTCTTCTAGCGCCGCAACATCTCCCTGTTCTATTGTAAAGACCTCCTGGAACCTTTTGTTGAGTTCTTCACACACCTCTTTGTCATTCTCTGTGTACCTGTCCTCGCCCACCCTAAGTTTCATCACCTGTTCCTTCACTGTTGTCTTCCTCCTGATGTGACTGTGTAGTAGCTTTGGTTCGGTCTTGGCTTTATTAGCTATATCATTTTCATACCTTTTCTCAGCTGCTCTTCTCACACTGACATACTCGTTCCTGGTTCTCTGGTATCTCTCTCTACTTTCTGGTGTTCTGTTATTACGGAAGTTCCTCCATGCCTTTTTGTTCAGCTCCTTTGCTTTCATACATTCCTTATTAAACCACGGATTCTTCCTTTGCTTCTCTGTTTTTTCCTGTTGGGCTGGGACAAACCTGCTTACAGCCTCCTGACATTTTTGGGTGACATAGTCCATCATGTCTTGTACGGACTTGGTTCCGAGTTCTGTGTCCCAATGTATATCTCATAGGAATTTATTCATTTCCTCATAGTTTCCCTTTCGGTACGCCAGCCCTTTGGTTCCCAGTTTTTTTTTGGGGGTGATAATTCCCAGCTCAACCAGGTACTCAAAGCTCAATACACTATGATCACTCATTCCCAAGGGGGCTTCCAACCTAACTTCCCTTATATCCGACTCATTTAGGGTAAATATCAGATCAAGCAAGGCTGGTTCATCCCCTCCCCTCATTCTTGTCGGTCCCTTGACGTGTTGACTTAGAAAGTTTCTTGTTGCCACATCCAGCAGCTTAGCTCTCCATGTGTCTGGGCCTCCATGTGGGTCTCTGTTTCCCCAATCTATCTTCCCATGGTTGAAGTCTCCCATGATTAGAAGTCTGGATCCGTTCCTGCTAGCCACAGAAGCTGCTCTCTTTATTATATTGATGGTGGCCAAGTTGTTTCTATCATATTCCTATCTGGGTCTTCTGTCATTCGGTGGGGGGTTATATATGACAACTATTATAATTTTCTGTCCTCCAGTTGCTATGGTGCCTGAAATGTAGTCACTGAAACCTTCACAGTTCTGAATTACCATCTCTTCGAAACTCCAACCTTCTCTTAGTAGCAGAGCTACACCACCTCCTCCTCTCCCTTCTCTCTCTTTCCTCACTACATAGTAGCCCTGTGGAAACACTGCGTTTGTTATGATTTTCGTTAACTTTGTTTCTGTGAGTGCTATTATGTCTGGGTTTTCTTCTAGTGCCCATTCTCGAAGTTCACTTGTTTTATTTGAAATCCCAACTATGTTAGTGTACATCGCCTTGAAGCTCACTTTCTTCTGTTCATTTTCATGTCCCTTTCTTGGCAAGCATTCTGCTGATGTGGGAAGCTGTTCCGTGTGCGTGTGTGCGTGTGTGCGTGTGTGTGTGTGTGTGTGTGTCTGCGCGTGTGTGTATGTGTATGTGTGTGTGTGTGTGTGTGTGTGTGTGTGTGTGTGTGTGTGTGTGTGTGTGTGTGTGTGTGTGTGTGTGTGTGTGTGTGTGAAAAAAATTAGCTTTGAATGTAATGAAACGCTATTTTCTGGGCGAGACACCGAGGCTCCCCAGAGCTATCCAGGCTTATTTGAATATCCCTAACTTCAGTCAACGTGGGTAGAGTTCTAGGCCTACTGAAGGGGGGGGGGCTGGACCTGTAGGTCCAGCCCACTCAACTGGCAGGGGGTTGGTGCTGGACCTGTAGCTCCAGCCTCCCTCTACAGGCAGGGGGTTGGTGTTGGACCTGTAACTCCAGCCCCCCCCCCCCCTCTACTGGCAGGGGGTTGGTGCTGGACCTGTAGCTCCAGCCCCCTTCTACTGGCAGGGGGTTGGTGCTGGTCCTGTAGCTCCAGCCCCCCCTCTACTGGCAGGGGGTTGGTGCTGGACCTGTAGCTCCAGCCCCCCTCTACTAGCAGGGGGTTGGTGCTGGACCTGTAGCTCCAGCCTCCCTCTACTGGCAGGGGGTTGGTGCTGGACCTGTAGCCCCAGCCCCCCTCTACTGGCAGGGGGCTGGTGCTGGACCTGTAGCTCCAGCCTCCCTCTACTGGCAGGGGGTTGGTGCTGGACCTGTAGCCCCAGCCCCCCTCTACTGGCAGGGGGTTGGTGCTGGACCTGTAGCTCCAGCCCTCCTCTACTGGCAGGGGGTTGGTGCTGGTCCTGTAGCTCCAGCCCCCTCTACTGGCAGGGGGTTGGTGCTGCACCTGTAGCCCCAGCCCCCCTCTACTGGCAGGGGGTTGGTGCTGGACCTGTAGCCCCAGCCCCCTCTACTGGCAGGGGGTTGGTGCTGGACCTGAAGCTCCAACCCCCCTCTACTAGCAGGAGGTTGGTGCTGGACCTGTAGCTCCAGCCCCCCTCTACTGGCAGGGGGTTAGTGCTGGACCTGTAGCCCCAGCCCCCTCTACTGGCAGGGGGTTGGTGCTGGACCTGTAGCTCCAGCCCCCCTCTACTAGCAGGGGGTTGGTGCTGGACCTGTAGCTCCAGCCCCCCTCTACTGGCAGGGGGTTGGTGCTGGACTTGTAGCTCCAGCCCCCCTCTACTGGCAGGGGGTTGGTGCTGGACTTGTAGCTCCAGCCCCCCTCTACTGGCAGGGGGTTGGTGCTGGACCTGTAGCCCCAGCCCCCCTCTACTGGCAGGGGGTTGGTGCTGAACCTGTAGCTCCAGCCTCCCTCTACTGGCAGGGGGTTGGTGCTGGACCTGTAGCCCCAGCCTCCCCTCTACTGGCAGGGGGATGGTGCTGGACCTGTAGCCCCAGCCCCCCTCTACTGGCAGGGGGTTGGTGCTGGACCTGTAGCCCCAGCCCCCCTCTACTGGCACGGGGTTGGTGTTGGACCTGTAGCTCCAGCCTCCCTCTACAGGCAGGGGGTTGGTGCTGGACCTGTATCTCCAGCCTCCCTCTACAGGCAGGGGGTTGGTGCTGGTCCTGTAACTGAAATAGTTCACATGTTTCCTTTCATCTGATGTCTCTGTTCACCTACCAGTAAATATTTATCCAGGAGTTAGGCTGGATTGCAGATTGTATGTTGAGGAATGTCAGTAGTTGACTTAGGGAAACCTCAATAAACCTAAGAACATTCTTCCTGTCTTCAAAATGGAACTTAATATATTGTGATATGACCAATGAGAGAAAATAAAAAAACTTACTGTTATTTCCTTTTGGGGGATTTCTCCAGTGATTTCCTGAACTTTAGTCATGATGCTGGAGTCTGAGTCTCCCAGGTGTACGGGGTCAGCTGTGGCACCTGTCTCTGTGGTCGTCATCTCCAGGGCCTCCCTGATGGTCTCCTGCACCTGTCATTACCAACACAAACATTAATGGTGGAGGCTGAGTCTCCCAGGTGTACGGGGTCAGCTGTGGCACCTGTCTCTGTGGTCGTCATCTCCAGGGCCTCCCTGATGGTCTCCTGCACCTGTCATTACCAACACAAACATTAATGGTGGAGTCTGAGTCTCCCAGGTATACGGGGTCAGCTGTGGCACCTGTCTCTGTGGTCGTCATCTTTAGGGCCTCCCTGATGGTCTCCTGCACCTGTCATTACCAACACAAACATTAATGGTGGAGTCCGAGTCTCCCAGGTGTACAGGGTCAGCTGTGGCACCTGTCTCTGTGGTCGTCATCTCCAGGGCCTCCCTGATGGTCTCCTGCACCTGTCATTACCAACACAAACATTAATGGTGGAGGCTGAGTCTACCAGGTGTACGGGGTCAGCTGTGGCACCTGTCTCTGTGGTCATCATCTCCAGGGCCTCCCTGATGGTCTCCTGCACCTGTCATTACCAACACAAACATTAATGGTGAAAGCTGGACTATAATGAAGTATCTGGCTCTGAGTAAAGTAACTGGACTATAATGAAGCATCTGGCTCTGAGTAAAGTAACTGGACTATAATGAAGCATCAGGCTCTGAGTAAAGTAACTGGACTATAATGAAGCATCAGGCTCTGAGTAAAGTAACTGGACTATAATGAAACATCTGGCTCTGAGTAAAGTAACTGGACTATAATGAAGCATCAGGCTCTGAGTAAAGTAACTGGACTATAATGAAGCATCTGGCTCTGAGTAAAGTAACTGGACTATAATGAAGCATCAGGCTCTGAGTAAAGTAACTGGACTATAATGAAGCATCAGGCTCTGAGTAAAGTAACTGGACTATAATGAAGCATCTGGCTCTGAGTAAAGTAACTGAACTATAATGAAGCATCTGGCTCTGAGTAAAGTAACTGGACTATAATGAAGCATCAGGTTCTGAGTAAAGTAACTGGACTATAATGAAGCATCAGGTTCTGGGTAAAGTAACTGGACTATAATGAAGCATCTGGCTCTGAGTTAAGAGATAATAGACATGTTGACATACACAAATGGGTCAACATGTGAAGGACTCAAGTATAACATGCTGCCTTGAGACTTGGGTTACAATATTAGTTATAAGTCAAGTCATTAGTTCTAACTGATGAAGCATTGACTATATTCTGGACCCAAAGTCTTTATTTAGTTGTAGTAAACACTGAGTGTTGACCACACTTACAGGCTGCTTCCTGGGTGTGTGTGTGTATGGGTGTGTGTGTGTGTGTGTGTGTGTGTGTGTGTGTGTGTGTGTGTGTGTGTGTGTGTGTGTGTGTGTGTGTGTATGTGTGTGTGTGTGTGTGTGTGTGTGTGTGTGTGTGTGTGTGTGTGTGTGTATGTGTGTGTGTGTGTATGTGTGTGTGTGTGTATGTGTGTGTGTGTGTATGTGTGTGTGTGTGTGTGTGTGTGTGTGTGTGTGTGTGTGTGTGTGTGTGTGTGTGTGTGTGTGTGTGTGTGTGTGTGTGTGTGTGTGTGTGTGAAAAACAGCTTTGAATGTAACGAAACGCCATTTTCTGGGTGAGTCCCGGAGGCTCTCCAGAGCTATCCAGGCTGATATGAATATCCCTATCTTTGGCATCAGTCAATGTGGGTGGAGTTCTAGGCCTACTGGGGACCATGAGCCAAAACCTGGCCCCCCTCAGAGAGGCACAAAGAGAAATGGCCTGTAGAAATGCAAATGTGATTTTGGAGCATTCTATATTTGCCATCAACCGAGACAGGCACCCAGAAAGGTAAGCGCCCCAAAACAAGCCCTGTATTCTGGTTACAAAAATAAACAAACGAGTGGACTGAACTCCCCAAATGATAACGAGCAAATGAGCATGAGTCATGAGCATGAGTCAACATGAGGCATGCCGCTTGTCTGCGCAGTTCCTCCCCCCCCCCTCCCTCAGGAGGAAAAAAAGCGGGAGCCCCAGACCCTCCGCGCCAGTGATCCACACCCCAGTTCTGAGGCTAGATATCAAAATACGCAAAAACCTCCGACCAGAGGGAGGGAGGGTTATTGGGGAGCCTATGGGACTCACCCAGAAAATAGCTTTTCATTACATTCAACGCTGGTTTTCTGGGGGTAGCCCCTACGGCTCCCTGGAGCTACTTCACAAAAGATGAAAAAGAAAATGGACTTACCTAGGAGGCGGTCGGTGCTCACATCTCAACTCAAAGTCAAGACAGGCTGCAGCCGCCGATCCAAAGTGACACAGGCCCGACAAGGCCCAGGAACGTTAACGAGATAGCATGCAGCCAGGACCCTGTTCAACCACCAAAAACCCCGTACCCAAATGTCAGCCCAGGACATGTTCCTAGTGATGGCAATGAGAGCAGCAAACTTACGAACGTCATGGGCACGGGGATAGACCACAGGCTGGCTAGACTTAATAACAATGCGGACGACCTGAGAGACCTGTACCACCAAACAGGTTAGAAAGGAAACCGAATCAACTCAAAGCACATCCCCGGACACAGAAGACATGGCATGTAAATAATGGCCACAACCGGACACAAAACATGATGCACCCCCGGCCTGACCAACCAAGCATCAACAACCCAAGGACTCCTCCAGAAACCTGCAGTCTCATTGTTCGCCAGAAAAGAAGGAGACGGCTGCAAACGAACAAACCTATCACCACAACCAAAAGAGCAGAAACCCCTGCGCCGTAGGAGAGCATGAAGCTCTCCAACCTGACCCCCAGAGGCCAATGCCAACAGGAAAAGAGCCTTAGAAAAACAATCCTGAACTGAAGGGGACCACAAAAAAAACGAGAAGAGAGATAGGAGAGCACTCTGTCCAAAGACCAGGACCGCTCAGGCTGCACATGAGCAGGCTGGAGGTGAAACAACATGCGAGACAGCTTGCGGAACTGTGCAGAAGTTACATCAGTACCGAAAGCAAGCTGCAGCGGCTCCGCCAACGCCACACGATACGAGGCGACAGTATTCGGCATATGAGATCGGTCCTGGAACAACCACGAGAGAAAGGACACCACCACCCAAACAAAAAGGAAAGTACAGAGACGAAGAGTCAAAAAGAATCGGAAGGATCGCCAGGAAACTTCATACTGCCTCCGAGATGAAGCCCTTAGGAGGGAAACCATCAAAGAAGCCACTTGATCACCATACATAGGGTGATAAATCCCGAGTCAAAAACAACAACAAATGCAAAGACTCTAGGAGAAGAGTGAACCAGTCTCATAATGGACCAAACCGATCTATTGGATGAGGCGGAGCCGCCGAAAACCTCCGGGTTCGGACACCGGGCAAGCAGTGCCTGAAACTACGGCTGGGCCGGCCACCACGGGGCCAAGAGGACTACTCATCCCTGGCAAGGCTCCAAGCGAACCAGAACTTCGAGCAACAGCTGAACCGGGGCAAAGAGGTACAGGAACCACCACCTCGACCACTCCTGGTGGAAGGCGTCGGTTCCGACAGCCTCATGATTGAGGAAGGGCGCCATATATACCGGAAGATGCCTCGACCACGCCGACCCGATGAGGTCCACCTGAACGGGCGCTTGAACTTCTGGCAGAGCCAACTAAATGAGTCGGCATCGCCCGTCTATTCCATGGACAGGGGAACGAACCAGGACAGACTGTCCGCCAGGACATTGGACACCCCCAGAAGAGCCAAACTCCGAGAACTCAGCAGACGAGTCACCCGAAGCGACCAGCCCCAAAGAGCCATGGACTGCATCGAACCCCCTCAGTTCAGGCAATGAACCACCAGGGAGCAGTCCGAATGGAGCCGGATCGTTGATCCGCAGGCGACCCGAACCCTCCAAAGCGCGAACCACATCGCAGTGAACACCCGCACAGTGCTGTGGGCCCGATGGAAGGATGGACCCCACCGCCCCTTGCCGGCCTGGTGAGCACTTGTCACAAAGCCCCAGCCAAGAGATAACGCTTCCATGAACACATTGAGCGAGGGCTCGGGTAGGCACCAAGGCACTGAACCCGGAAAAACCTGAAGAGGAAGCTGGCAACGCAGCAGCTGACATAAGACCCTCTGGGAGTCGAACCCAGCGATCACATGAGAGGCGAAAGGGACGTCCCCGAAGGAACCAGAACAGCCGACGAAGCCAAACCCGACCAGTGAGTAGACCATCATCGCAAAGTTCAGACTCCCACACAAACCCTGAAGCAACCTCCGGGAGACCCGTGAACCCACCATAAACAAACACACGCGGGACTGCAGCGGTAGGAGAGACTCCAGATTGGGAACCAGATTGGACTTCCGCCTGTTCACCAGGAACCCGAACCCGGCTAGCTGGAAAAGCACTAAATTCCTGGCGAGCAGACACACGGACCAACTGGGAGCCTAAACCAGCCAGTCATCAAGGTAAGCCAACACCCGAATACCTAACGGATGCAGACAGGCCACCACGACCCGGGTAAAGCGTGTGAACATGTGAGATGCCAGGTTCAACTCGAACGGGAGACAACGAAAGCAATAACTCCGACGCCCCACAACAAAACCGAGCTAGTCCCTGAACCCCGGATGACTCGGAACATGCCAATACGCATCCTTGAGGTCCAGGAACACCATCCAAGCGCCCGGCTCCAACAGCAGCCGGACCTGGGACAGAGTGGGCATCCAAAAGGGGCTGGAAACCCAGGGGTTCAGACTTAACAAGTCCAGAATGAACCGCAGGTCCGCACAATCCCATTTCGGAACCAGAAACAGCGGGAAACCCACCTGAGAGATGTCGTCATTTCGACCACGCCCAAGCTCACCCACTCCAAGACGACCTGAAAAAGCACAGGAGAAGAGACCTGCCCTGCCAGCTCCGAACCCTCCCTGAGGAGGAGGAGCCACCCAACGCCACTGTAGGCTGCGAGAAGAACTGCAAAATGGTCGATGCCCCTTATGAGAATCCGACCTGCGCACAGAGCGATCACCGCGACAACCAGGTGCAGCCGGGACCGAAGGTGGCACCGGCTCTGAAACTGGCACCTGTGCCCTACCCGACGAGCAGAACCATGAGCCCTGGCACGACCCATCCGGGAAGAACCCACCCGGGAACCCTGGAAAACGAACAAGTCAGACATTGGGCGGCAGCTGGAAGAAGCTGCCTGCATATACTATTCGACCGCAGAGGCCGCAACACCAAAAGGCAAAAAGGGCAAAGACAGTCTAAAAGTCAGGGCCCAAGCGGATTCCAAGGAGGAAGTGAGAACCACCTGTCGACACGAGAGACGTGCAGCAAAAAACCGCGACAGTGCATCCCGCAGGATTGTCGCAAACAACTTGAAAAGTGCAGACGACGCACGAGCAGCCGAGACCAAGACATCAGACCCAAGGAACGGCTCCAAGCGCCTCCACATCCTCCTCAAGCCAATCCGATGACAGCTCCAGGAGGGAAAAGAAATGCAGGACCGAAGCCAACAGGCCACGTGTGCACTTAAGTCCTCAGCCACAAGCGCAGTCAACAGGCCACGTGTGCGCAAGTCCTCAGCCACAAGCGCAGCCAACAGGGAAGGAACCTGCACGTGAAGCTGAACCATGCCAACATCCAGCAGAAGGGCCGGAGCAAAAAGGCACTCATTAAGGTGCTCAAAGTGTCCCCCCAGGTAAACCTGGACCACAGTCAACGCCTCGCGCCACTGAAGTGTGTGAGTACGACAGAAGGCTTCCCAAGCATCCAGCGAGAACAAAGGCCAGTCCGCAAGCCAAGATGAACCCTGAACCTCATAACAAACCCGGTACAGAGACAAGGGCCCCAAACCTGAAAGAAGATGGATCCATTATGGAGGCATACTCCGGGTCGTGCAGGAGGTAAGCTGCAATGGCCGCCCGCACATCAGCAGGTGAGATGCAGGAAGTCGAAAACCTCTGGTAGGATGGAACCGAAGGACCCGCAGGGACATCGAACCTAACACGGGGAGGAGCCGAACCCAAATCCAACTCGTACACAGAGGGGGGAAAGGAAAACCCCACTCCTTGTAACCGTAAGCCTCGCTCGGAGGGTGTTCCAACCCTCCAAGGGTCCAATGGGGCCCAAGGCCCCCAAGCCAGCTCCTCCCCAACCCCGGGAGCCTCCACGTCAGGCCCCGGGAGCGAGTCGTCCTCCATAGCCCCGGAATCACAAGAAAAAGCCGGGGCAGCCAGAATGGATTCTGTCAGAAAGAGAATGGGCCCAATGGTCAGACCCTGGAGCTATGGCTGGAGGAACAGACTCAAATACCTCCATCGCCACCCCAGAAGGGGCAACCCCCGAAACCGCCTGTGTCTCAGAAACCACTAAACCCTGCCCCGACCCCGAAGCCCTCAGACACTTATGAGCCGGAAGGGGGGGGAGGGAGGGGTTGGGGGGGGGGGAAGGAACTGAATGAACCACAGCAGGGAAAGAACAAGGGGGCACGGACTGAACCAAGGCCGAAGTGACCAACACCCCAAAGTCTGGGTCCCTTTAAGCAAATCGGGGTAGCCTCAGGGCATCCGGGGAAGCAACCAACCGAACACGTTGCAACAACCTAAACCTATCCTGCAACGTGCGAGCCGCCTGCACCTGAACAATGTTATCTGTAGATTGGGTGAACTGAGTCACAAACAAGCAACAAATCTCGAAGGACTCCGAGTCGAATGTGTCACCGACCCAACAGGCAGCATGACGGAGGCAAAAACAATAAGCGTCGCCCTGAGACAAAGGGACAGAGCAACCCTCAAACTCGCACAAAGTGAGAGGAGACTCAGGGGTCACATCCATCGGACCCGAGTGCCCCCGCGGGGTTTCCCAGGGCCACTAGACTGGGTCTGTTAAGGGTAATCCCGGGCAGTGTACTGCTAACCGGCGCCAAAGCTACCAAACAACACTGCTAAAGCTGAACCCTCGGGACATGTCCACTCACGAGGGCAAAGCAGGGGGTACCACCAAACAAAAGCAACCCCTAGTAAAACAGGGGAAAGTAACACTGAGGCAGACCCCCTCCCCCCACCAATCAAAAAAAAAAATAAAAAAAATCCTTGCAAGATGGCAACGTACCCAAAAGGAACAGAGCCGGCTGTTGTTATAGGCAAAAACTAGCTGCGCAGTACCCTGCACCCCAACAACTGCAAATGCTACCACTTACCCCAAGGTAAACAAGGGCAGGAAACCTACCCCCCCAAACACTCGGGGCGGTCAATCGCTGAGCAGCAAAAGACCAACAGAGGTAGACCCAAGGTGACTTCTGGATGATAACCCCAAGCTCCAAGGGCGGTACTTACAGGGCACTTAGGGAAGGGAACCCTAAGCGCATGCAGCACGAGCACCTTGGAATAATACTTCCAGCTCGCATGCCACCGTAAGAGCAGCACTGAACCAAAGCATAGCACAACACAACACAAGAGTCAGGAGCTGGAGCCACACGACTGCGATGCATCACACCAGCCGAAGAACTGTGGTGTGGATCGCTGGCACAAGGGTCTGGGGCTTCCCCTTCCCCCTCCCCCTCCCGGGGAGGGGGGGAGCTGCACAGCTTGTGTGACGTCATGCTCGCTTGCTAGTTTTCATTTGGGGAGTTCTGTCCACTCGTTTGTCTATTTTTGCCATTTTAACCAGAACAGGGGTTTGTTTTGGGGTGCTTACCTTTCTGGGTGCCTGTCCCGGTTGATGGCAGATATAGAATGCTCCAAAACTATATGTGCATTTCTATAGGCCATTGCTCCTCGTGCCTCTCTGAGGGAGCCAGGTTCTGGCTCGTGGTCACGGTAGGCCTAGAACTCCACCCACATCGACTGATGCCAAAGTTAAGGATATTCATGTCAGCCTGGATAGCTCCAGGGCCATAGGGGCTCCCCAAGAAAAAAATTAGTAGTTAGTAACAGTTGAGTGATTGACAGTTGAGAGGCGGGCCGAAAGAGCAGAGCTCAACCCTCGCAAGCAAAACTAGGTGAATACAGTGTAGTGTACACTGAGTGCTGACCACAGTGTAGTGTACACTGAGTGCTGACCACAGTGTAGTGTACACTGAGTGCTGACCACAGTGTAGTGTACACTGAGTGCTGACCACAGTGTAGTGTACACTGAGTGCTGACCACAGTGTAGTGTACACTGAGTGCTGACCACAGTGTAGTGTACACTGAGTGCTGACCACAGCGTAGTGTACACTGAGTGCTGACCACAGTGTAGTGTACACTGAGTGCTGACCACAGCGTAGTGTACACTGAGTGCTGACCACAGTGTAGTGTACACTGAGTGCTGACCACAGTGTAGTGTACACTGAGTGCTGACCACAGTGTAGTGTACACTGAGTGCTGACCACAGTGTAGTGTACACTGAGTGCTGACCACAGTGTAGTGTACACTGAGTGCTGACCACAGTGTAGTGAACACTGAGTGCTGACCACAGTGTAGTGTACACTGAGTGCTGACCACAGTGTAGTGTACACTGAGTGCTGACCACAGTGTAGTGTACACTGAGTGCTGACCACAGTGTAGTGTACACTGAGTGCTGACCACAGTGTAGTGTACACTGAGTGCTGACCACTGTGTAGTGTACACTGAGTGCTGACCACTGTGTAGTGTACACTGAGTGCTGACCACTGTGTAGTGTACACTGAGTGCTGACCACTGTGTAGTGTACACTGAGTGCTGACCACAGTGTAGTGAACACTGAGTGCTGACCACAGTGTAGTGTACACTGAGTGCTGACCACAGTGTAGTGTACACTGAGTGCTGACCACAGTGTAGTGTACACTGAGTGCTGACCACAGTGTAGTGAACACTGAGTGCTGACCACAGTGTAGTGTACACTGAGTGTTGACCACAGTGTAGTGTACACTGAGTGCTGACCACAGTGTAGTGTACACTGAGTGCTGACCACAGTGTAGTGTACACTGAGTGCTGACCACAGTGTAGTGAACACTGAGTGCTGACCACAGTGTAGTGAACACTGAGTGTTGACCACAGTGTAGTGTACACTGAGTGCTGACCACAGTGTAGTGTACACTGAGTGCTAACCACAGTGTAGTGTACACTGAGTGCTGACCACAGTGTAGTGTACACTGAGTGCTGACCACCGTGTAGTGTACACTGAGTGCTGACCACAGTGTAGTGTACACTGAGTGCTGACCACAGTGTAGTGTACACTGAGTGCTGACCACCGTGTAGTGTACACTGAGTGCTGACCACAGTGTAGTGTACACTGAGTGCTGACCACCGTGTAGTGTACACTGAGTGCTGACCACAGTGTAGTGTACACTGAGTGCTGACCACAGTGTAGTGAACACTGAGTGCTGACCACAGTGTAGTGTACACTGAGTGCTGACCACAGTGTAGTGAACACTGAGTGCTGACCACAATGTAGAGAAACACCAAGATGACAGTTGACTTTATTAATAAAAATGTTTCAGGCTTTAAAACAAAAAGTTTCTTATATATATAAAGTTTACTCTCATCTTGATGTGTCTCCATATCATCCTATACATATAAAGTTTACTCTCATCTTGATGTGTCTCCATATCATCCTATATATATAAAGTTTACTCTCATCTTGATGTGTCTCCATATCATCCTATATATATAAAGTTTACTCTCATCTTGATGTGTCTCCATATCATCCTATATATATAAAGTTTACTCTCATCTTGATGTGTCTCCATATCATCCTATATATATAAAGTTTACTCTCATCTTGATGTGTCTCCATATCATCCTATATATATAAAGTTTACTCTCATCTTGATGTGTCTCCATATCATCCTATATATATAAAGTTTACTCTCATCTTGATGTGTCTCCATATCATCCTATATATATAAAGTTTACTCTCATCTTGATGTGTCTCCATATCATCCTATATATATAAAGTTTACTCTCATCTTGATGTGTCTCCATATCATCCTATATATATAAAGTTTACTCTCATCTTGATGTGTCTCCATATCATCCTATATATATAAAGTTTACTCTCATCTTGATGTGTCTCCATATCATCCTATATATATAAAGTTTACTCTCATCTTGATGTGTCTCCATATCATCCTATATATATAAAGTTTACTCTCATCTTGATGTGTCTCCATATCAAAAGTGTTTATATAGAGGCAATACTACACTCAGTTGGGTGAGAACAATGTGACCTTCAGCAGCATACCTTCACTGAGGTGTGGACAGTGTTGACATCTGGGAAGAGTTCCTGGCACTTCTGGAGCCAATCTTCTACCTTCATGCTGCACTCATCAGCTGTGTCTATGGTTGTGCCAACCTCCTGTGCTGTGATGACTGTGTCGAGGCTCCCCAACATGGCCTGCAGCTGAGTCTTCCCTTCCTCTCCTTGTGTTGTCATATCCACCACACTGGTATCCTCCAGTTCCAAGAGCTTCATTGCTGACTTGTTCTGCTCTACCAGAGCATAGAGTCTGTCCTGGAGCTGGAGGTGTTGAGTCTTCCAGTCCCCCAGCTGCCCCCGGTACTCACCCAGCTGGGACAGTACCTCTTTACAGCTGGTAATGAGGCTGCTGATGCTGCTCTTCTGCTCCTCCACCAGGGAACGTAACTTCTTACTGATGCCTCTGGTCGGAGCTTTATTGGGTTTTGTGGGTACCGTTGTCACTGGCACAACTTCCATACCTTTTAGTTTTCTGATAAAGGCCTCCATACCATAATTGATTAGGAACTGAGTAGCAGCTGTGGCAGTGTGCTGGGCACGGCAGCTGGGGCAGCTCAGCTGACCATTCTTCATAGCATTGTCAATACACTGGGAGCAGAATGTGTGGCCACAAGGCAGAGTGCGAGGCCGTAGCAGTGTGTCATCATAATTGTTAAAACACACTGAACATTCCTCTGGGTTGTTATCCTGTGGATAAAGAATATTTGGTTAAGTTATATGTATTTACAACGAAAAAAACCCAGCGTTGAATGTAATGAAACGCCATTTTCTGGGTGAGTCCCGGAGGCTCCCCGGAGCTATCCCAGGCTGATATGCTAATGTCAGACTTTGGCATCAGTCATGTGTATGGAGTTCTTAGGCCTACCGGGGACCACGGCCAGAACCGGGCCCCCTCAGAGAGGCAAGGGGAGCAATGGCCTATAGAAGCCCCCGTGTAGTTGGAAGCATTCTATGTCTGCCATCGACCGGAACAGGCACCCAGAAAGGTAAGCGCCCCAAAACAAACCCCTATTCTGGTTAAAATTGCTACCTAAAACCGAACTAGTGGATAGAACTCCCCAACCGAAAACAAGCAAACTAGTGTGACGTCACACACTGCCGCGCCGCTGTCTGCGCAGCTCCCCCCTCCCTGGGAGGGGGAAGGGGGAGCCCCAGACCCCCCGCGCCGGCTACCCACACCTCAGTTCTTGAGGCTGGATGTCAAAAACGCGAAAAACCGCCGACCGGAGGGAGGGAGGGATGCCGGGGAGCCTCCGGGACTCACCCAGAAAATGGCGTTTCATTACATTCAACGCTGGTTTTCTGGGGGGAGCCCCGTCGGCTCCCCGGAGCTAACTACCCACAGACAGAAAAAGAGGGACTTACCCGGGAGGCGGTCGTCGCCTACCCCTCAACTCGAAGCCGAGACAACTGGCTGCAACCGCCGACCCAAAGCAACACAGGCCCGACGAGGCCCAGGGACATTCACAAGGTAACGAGCAGCCAGGACCCTGTTCGACCGCCAAAATCCCCGCGCCCGAATATCAGACCAAGACATATTCCCAAAGACGGCAGCAAGAGCCGCGAACTTACGAACGTCATGGGCACGGGGATAGACCGCAGGCTGGCTGGACCTAATAACCCTGCGGACGACCTGAGAGACCCGAACCCGCGAACAGGGAAGAAGGGAAACCGGATCAACCCACAGCGCGTCCCTGGACACAGAAGCTGTGGCGCGCAAATAACGGCGAAGCGCCACAACCGGACACAAAACATGATGCACCCCCGGCCTGACCAACCAAGCATCAACCACCCATGGACCCCTCCGGAACGCAGCAGTCTCATTCTTCGCCAGAAAAGAAGGAGACGGCTGCAAACGAACAAAACTATCACCACGACCAAAAGAGCAGAAACCCCTGCGCCGGAGGAGAGCATGAAGCTCCCCTACCCGACCCCCAGAGGCCAAAGCCAACAAGAAAAGTGCCTTGGAAAAACAATCCTGGACCGAAGGGGCCACAACGAAACGAGGAGATGAAAGGAAAGCGAGCACTCTGTCCAAAGACCAGGATGGCTCAGGCGACGCATGAGCAGGCCGGAGGTGAAACAATGCACGAGACAGCTTGCGAAACGGCGCAGACGTAACATCGATACCGAAAGCAAGCTGAAGCGGCTCCGCCAGCGCCGCACGATACGAAGCGACAGTGTTAGGCATAAGATGACGGTCCTGAAACAACCACGAGAGGAAGGACAAGACCACCCGAACAGACATGGAGCTAACACGACGAAGACGCAAAAAGAAACGGAAGGACCGCCAGGAAACTTCATACTGCCGCCGAGAAGAAGCCCTCAGGTGGGACACCAACAAGGAGGCCACCTGATCACCATAGAGATGATGATAGACTCGAGTCAAAAAATCCATACGCGAAGACTCGAGGAGAAGATCGAACCAGCTACGTGACGTACCGGCCCGATCTGCTGAAAGAGGCGGAGCCGCGGGAAAACCCTCGGGTTCGGACACCGAGCAACCAGCGCCTGAAACCAAGGCTGGGCCGGCCACCAAGGGGCCAGAAGGACAACTCTCCCCCGGTAAGTCTCTAAGCGAGTCAGGACCTGGAGCAACAGCCGAACCGGGGGAAAGAGGTACAGGAACCCCCACCTCGACCAGTCGAGCCGAAAGGCATCGACCCCGACGGCCTCGCAATCGGGGAAGGGCGCCGCATAAACGGGAAGACGCCGCGACCACGCAGACGCGAAGAGGTCCACCTCGGGGCGCCCGAACGTCTGGCAAAGCCAACGGAAGGACTCGTCGTCGACCGTCCACTCCGTGGAGAGGGGAACGAAGCAAGACAGGGCGTCGGCCAAGACGTTGGACACGCCCCGTACGTGAACCGCCAGGAGAGCCAAACCCCGAGAACTCAGCAGACGAGTCACCCGAAGCGACCAACCCCAAAGAGACAAGGACCGCATCGAACCCCCGCGGTTCAGGCAATGAACCACCGGAGAGCAGTCCGAATGGAGCCGAATCGTCGATCCGCGGGCCACCCGAATCCTCCCCAGAGCAAACCACACCGCCGCGAACTCCTGCACCGTACTGTGAGCTCGACGGAAGGACGGATCCCAACGCCCCTGGCCGGCCTGGTGAGCACTGGTCACAAAACCCCAGCCGAGAGACGACGCATCCGTGTACACATCGAGCGAGGGCTCGGGTAGGCGCCAAGGCACTGAACCCCGAAAAACCCGAAGAGGAAGCCGGTGACGCAGCAACCGACGCAAGTCCCCCGGGGGTCGAACTCTGCGATCGCGAGAGAGGCGGAAGGGGGAACCCCGAAGGAACCAGAACAGCCGTCGAAGCCAAACCCGACCCGGCGGGTAGACCACCATCGCGAAGTTCAGGCTCCCGCACAGCCCCTCGAGCAACCGCCGGGTGACCCGAGGGCCCTCCAGAAACAGACGAAGGCGGGACCGCAGCCGCAGGAGAGACTCCGGAGGGAGAGACAAGGAGGCGGTTCGAGAGTCCCACACGAGACCCAGCCAAGTCCGAACCTGAGAGGGAACCAGATGGGACTTCCTCCAGTTCACCAAGAACCCGAACCCGGCGAGCTGGGAAAGAACCAAATCTCTGGCTAGCAAGCAAGCTGACTGGCTGGGAGCCCAAACCAGCCAGTCGTCGAGGTAGGCCAACACCCGAACACCTAGGAGACGCAAACGAGCCACCACAACCCGTGTAAGGCGTGTGAACACGCGAGGTGCCAGGTTCAACCCGAACGGGAGACAACGAAAGCGGTAACTCAGACGCCCCACTACAAAACCGAGCCAGTCCCTGAACCGCGGATGAATCGGGACATGCCAATAAGCGTCCCGGAGGTCCAGGGACACCATCCAAGCTCCCGGAGCCGAACCTGAGACAGCGTAGTCATCCGAAAGGAGGGGCAATGAACCCAGGGGTTCAGACGGGACAAGTCCAGAAAGAACCGCAGGTCCGTGCAGTCCCGTTTCGGAACCGGAAACAGATGGGAAACCCATCTGAGGGACGACGTCGTTTCGACGACGCCCAAGCGTACCCACTCCAAGACGACTCGACAGAGCGCAGGGGAAGAAGCCTGCCCTGCCAGCCCCGACCCCCCAAAGGGGGGAGGGGCCACCCAACGCCACCGCAGGCCGCGAGACACGACCCGAAAGGCCCACGAATCGTGGGACCAGGCGCGAGCGAACAGCGCAAGCCGCCCCCCCATCGCCCCGTCAAAGGGGCAAACCGCGAAAGGGCCGGCGACCCTTACGAGACCCAGAACCCCGCACAGCACGAACACTGCGCCGACCAGACGAGGGAGGGTCTGCAGGAGGAGCCAACCCCAAACCTGACACCAGAGGCCTACCACGACGAGAGGAACCCCGAGCCCTGGCACGACCTTTCCGGGAAGACCCACCCCGGGACCCCCGGAAAACCAACATCCGACATCGGACGACAAGCCGCCGACGCAGCCTGAATAAACTGCGCCACGGCTGACTCCCCAAACAGGAGAGGACAAAAAGGTGAAGAACGCCTAAGAGCCAGAGCCCAAGCAGATTCCACGGAGGAACCCAGCACCGCCTGCCGACATGCGAGACGGGAAGCATAGAACAGGGAAACCGCATCCCGCAAAATCGGCGTGAACAGCTTCAACAAGGCAGCCGACGAACGCGCAGCCGAGGACAAGGTGCCGGACCCCGGGACGGACCCAAGCGTCCCCACATCCTCCACGAGCCAATCCGAAGACAGCTCCAGGAGGGAAAAGAACCGCAAGGCCGAACACAAAAGGCCCCGAGCGCACAAGTCCTCCGCCACGAGCGCCGCCGAAAGGGAGGGAACCTGCACATGGAGCTGAATAACGCCCACATCGCGGGGAAGGGCAGGGGCAAACAAGCACTCATTCAGGTACTCAAGATCACCCCCCAGGAAAACCTGAAGCACCGTGGAAGCTTCCCGCCACTCCAGCGTGCGGGAACGACAGAAGGAATGCCAGGAATTCAGACCAAACAAGGGGCAGTCTGCTAGCCAGGACGACTCCGGAACCTCGTAACGGAGCCAGAAAGGGAACGAAGTCCCAAACCTGAACGTGGACGGATCCATTTCAGAGGCATAATCCGGGTCACGCAGGAGGTAAGCTGCAAAGGCCGCTCGCACCACACCAGGTTGGATGCGATAAGCCGAAAACCTCCGGAAGGACGGAACCGACGTACCCGGGGGAACACGGAACCGTACCCGGGAAGGGGCCGATACCAAATCCAACTCGTACGCAGAGGGGGGGAAAGAAAACCCCACTCCTTGTAACAATAAGCCCCGCTCAGTGGGAAGAAAAACCCAGGCGGGGTCCAGCGGGGCCCAAGGCCCCCAAGTCAGCCCCTCCCCAGCCTCGAGGTCCGTCACCACAGGACCCGAGGCCGAGTCCTCTCCCCAAGCCCCGAACCCCACAAGACAAGGACAGAGCAGCCGGAAAAGCTGGAGGAAGGGGGGCCCACTGGTCAGACCCTGAAGCTTCGGCCGGGAGACAAGACTCGAATGCCTTTGCCGCCCCCCCGGAAGGGGCAACCCCAGAAGCTGCCCGAGTCTCGAGATCAAGTAACCCCGAAACCCTCAGACGCTTCGGGGCCGGAAGCAGGGGCGGGGGACCAGAACGAACAGAAGGGGAAGGACGAGGAGGTGCGGACTGAACCAGGATCGAAGCGACCCCCACCCCCAAGTCCGGGTCTCGAAAAGCAAAGCGGGGCAGCCCCGGGGCATCCGGGGAAGCAACCAACCGAGCGCGTTGCAACAGACGAAACCTAGACTGCAACGCACGTGCCGCCTGTACCCGAATAGACTCATCAGAGGATTGGGTAAATTGAGTCACAAGCAAGCAGCAACACTCACAGGACTCAGGGTCGAAAGTATCACCGACCCAACAGGCAGCGTGGCAGAGGCAAAAACAATGAGGGTCACCCTGAGACAAGGGGACCGAGCAACCCTCAAACTCGCACACAGCGAGTGGGGACTCCGGGGTCACATCCATCGGACCCACGCGCCCCCTAGGGGATTCCCAGGGTCCTGAGCGTTGACTTTAAGAGGACTCGCGCTCAGGTAGTCCCAGGCAGGGTGCCGCAAACCGGCGCCCAAAACTACCAAGCAAACTTCTAAAGCTGAACCCCAGGGACGTGTACACTCACGGGGACCTAGCAGGGGGCGCCACCGAGGAGAACAGTGGAAGGGCAAAAACAAACTGAATAAAATGACAGAACCCCCCACCAGGCAAAAACAAAAAGAAAAACAAAACCCCGCAAGAGGACAGCGAACCCCAAGGAACAGAGCCGGCCGCGATGTCGGGAAATACAAGCTGAGCAGCACCCTGCGCCCCTACCAGTGCAAACTGTCCCTTACCTGCCGGTAACAAGGGAGAACAGAACACCCAAGAGCCCAACAGGCGGCCGAAAAACCGAAAGGTAAAACGGACCAGCAGAGGCAGACCCCGAGGAGCCTGTGGAAGGTGGCCCCAAGCCCCAAGGGCAGTACTTACAGGGCCCCTAGGGAAGACAGCCCTAGGCGCATGCAGCCCGAGTACTGAAGATAACTCCTGGCTCTCGCACCCACAAATCTAACACCACACACAAAGCACAGTGCAGTAGCGACACCGGAGCCAGAGCACACGACCATCGCCTATAGCATCAGCCTCAAGAACCGAGGTGTGGGTAGCCGGCGCGGGGGGTCTGGGACTCCCCCTTCCCCCTCCTGGGGAGGGGGGAGCTGCGCAGACAGCGGCGCGGCAGTGTGTGACGTCACACTAGTTTGCTTGTTTTCGGTTGGGGAGTTCTATCCACTAGTTCGGTTTTAGGTAGCAATTTTAACCAGAACAGGGGTTTGTTTTGGGGCGCTTACCTTTCTGGGTGCCTATTCCGGTCGATGGCAGACATAGAATGCTTCCAACTACACGGGGGCTTCTATAGGCCATTGCTCCCCTTGCCTCTCTGAGGGGGCCCGGTTCTGGCCGTGGTCCCCGGTAGGCCTAAGAACTCCATACACATGACTGATGCCAAAGTCTGACATTAGCATATCAGCCTGGGATAGCTCCGGGGAGCCGACGGGGCTCCCCCCAGAAAATTCTCTGTTTGTTCTGTTTATAACCACCTGAAGGATCGTCCTCACCACTATGAGCCATCGTTTCTATGGGAAGCATACGCCGGTATAAACCTGTCTCATCAGCATTATAAATTTGCTCTGGAGATAAATTTTGTTCCTGTACCATCTCCGCAAATTTACTTACATACTCATCAGCAACAACAATATCAGCAGATTGTCTTTCACCGTGCACTTTAATGAACCTAATGCCATGACGGGTTTTAAAACTTCTGAGCCATCCATCACTGTATACACACTTTTGAGTAATTTTCATTGCTTGGAGAAATTCACGCGCCTTTTCCACGAGCAGCCAGCCTGCCACTGGATTCTTCGTCACTTCACGTCTCTGTTTGTACCACTCCCGCACTGCGTTATCAACACTCTCCACCTTTGCTTTACTTACTACCTTTCTATTTCGTATTGCTTTATCACTTTCACTTCTAGAGAAATAGTAAAAAATGATAGGTTTAGCCTTAAGAAGATTAAAAACAGTACTTTTACTAATGCCATATTCAGCACACACGACACTTCTCGGGACACCGCTCTCCACTTTCTTAATTATTTCAACTTTCTTCTCAAATGTCATCACTGACCTCTTTCTTTTACGTAACCCGCTTGTAGATGCTTTCACTGACACAATGCGTGCATTTGGAGTCGACATGGTGTACGGATGTTCCTTGATTGTGCTGATATGTAAAACAAAGTCACGGAATGAACACTCCAGTCTCGTGACAAATTCAAACAATGGGAACAATAGGCCGTGAGTCTGTGACGTCACAGGGTAGCAGGCGGCGCCCGACACGGTCAGTGAGCAAACTAAACCATCACCCACCCATCCACCCACCCACCACCACGGGCCGGCACAACGCTTGGCTGACCGCTTCTTCACCCGAACTTGGTTCGTGTAGGGTAACCCCAACCCCGGCCGGCATGAAGCTTGGCGGACTACTTCCTACCCGAACTTAGTTCGTGTAGCGTGACGCCCCAACACCAATCGGGAAACAGGAAGTTTCGGATAACTAAAGTTCGGGAACCAAGTGGTGCTCCGTATCAAATTGTGCGCAATTTAAAGGCGCTTATTTTGATACTATCCCGAGGTTGATTGGATAAAAAATGAATTTTATACAAATATTTTTTGTAGTGGACGCAAGTCCTGTCCAAAGTTACCGATAGTGTTAACGTTGCCTTAATTAATATGTCCATATATATTGTTGTTCATTACACTGTGGGCATAGCCCAAAATTTTAGTAACTTTTGATTTACTTTTTCAGCAACTGAATCTTTTTTTGACTCTGGGCACTCATTCATTGACTGTCATTCAATGCCTGGCTACATCCTTATATATATATATTGGAATCTCTCTGTATATATAGTTGAGCTTGTACATTACATTAGCAATTGCTAATTAAGTCGTGTTAGTTCATCATATTGATTATACTCTCTTGTCCCTAGCTACCGGTGTCTTGACCATATTTACAGTCATTTCATTGCATATTTACATATTTCCTACCTCTATGCTACACATTCTTGTGTATATTAGTATGTGCATATTGGCTATACTAATGATAATGCTAGGCCGGACTATGTACATGTTCAGTTCCCTGATTTTGAACTGACCAGTGTTTAGTTATAGCGCAGAGTTCTTTCCTCTTCTTGTATCACACTACCGACTGCCGGGTAGGCAATGTCTGCAGGTGGATGTCAATTTCCATTCAACCACTCCTGCCCCCTGCAGTTAATTTTCATTGGGACAGGGGGAGCTTGGAATTACAGCCCTGGCTATGAACTTTTCTTTGAGTTAGTTTTCCATACGGGAATTTTTATTTTAGTGCAGTACATATCCTAAGTAGTTTTCCACATACATTACTCAGCGTCATGTACGTCGTTCTGCCCTGCTGGAGCTGGTTGCACCATTCCTGCAGGATGCGGTGTCACTGTTTTCGCTTCACGTCTCGCGTGTTGCCTCATGGTGCTCGCTTCCTTATTGGCCTCTGCCTGGGCCTCTGGCTCTTCGGTTTTCATCACCATTTTGTCCTTGCTGTTTGCGGGGTCTGCTATTGGGCTGTTTCTGCAAGCGGTTTCTTCTCGTTGTCATCCGTTGTCGGTCTTGTTGGTCCTTCAAGGGTCCCAGGGGGTGGGGATCCTCAAGGACGGGGCGTGTCTGCTCGCCCTGGTTGGTTCTTTCCCAGCTCGCTGGGTTTGGTGCCTGGTGCCCTGATGGACATTCCATCTGGTTCCCTGACAACCTTGGTTTCAGGCACTGCTTGCTCGGTGTCCATACCCAGGGGTTGTTACGGGGCTGGTTTGGTCTTCTCGAGTCTTTGCGTCTGGTACTTTACTTTTGACTCAAGTCTATCACCATCTGTTCATTTTCGTTGGGACGGGGGAAGCTCGGTGGAGATCAGGTGGCTTCGTTGATGGTGTCCCACCTGCGTGCTTCATCTCGGTGGCTGTATGGGGCTTCCTGGCGATCCTTCCTTTTTCTTTTTTTGTCTCTTCGTAGGTATAATTCGCTTTTTGTTGAGGTGGTCTTGTCCTTTCTCTAGTGGCTGTTTCAGGATCGTCTTCGTATGCCGCATTCTGTCATCTCGTATCAAGTGGTGCTGGCAGAGCTGCTACGGCTTGCTTTCAGTTTTGATGTTCCTTCTGCACCATTCCACAAGCTGTCTAGGGCATTGTTTCACCTCCGGCCTGCTCTTGCACCGCCTGAGCTGTCCTGTTCTTTGGACATAATGCTCTCTTATCTCTTCCCCCCGGTTGGTTGTGGCCCCTTTGGTTCCGGATTGTTTCTCAGAGGTTTCTAGTCCTTTGGGTTCTGGTGTTAGGTTTGTTTGTTGCAGCCATTCTTCTTTTTCTGGTGAGGTTGGGTTGGCTGTTTTTCTGGAGGAGGTCCATGGGGTTGTTGTTGCTTGGTATTTTTGGCCGGGGGTGCATCTTCTTGTGTCTGGTTGTGGCTCTCAGCAATTGCCTGCATGCCGTGGCCTCTGTGGCCCCTGGACATGCTTTGAGTTGCCCGGGGTTCCCTTGTCCCCTGTTCAGGGGTTTTGGTCTCCCGGGTTGTCTGCGGGGTCCTCTCGGTGTTGCCTGTTGTCTTGCTTTCGGGTTTTAGGTACATGGTTTCTGCCTTCCAGGTTTGTCCCTCTTTTGTCCTTGGCTTTGGGTAGATAGCTCTTGGGCCCCTTCGGCTCCCAAAATGGTGGGGAGTTTTGGGGAGTTCCCCCAAAACTCCCCACCATTTTCTGGGTGAGACCCGAAGGCTTCTCAGTAACCCTCCCTTCCCCAAGTTAGCTGGTTTTTACGCGTGTTTTGACATCCACCCTCAAACTGACAGGTGGATAGCCGGTGCGATGGGTCGAGGGGCTTCCCCTTCCCCCTCTCAGGGAGGGGGAAGCTGCGCAGACAAACAGCGCTGAAAGTGTGACGTCATGCTCGTTTTTCAATTGGGGAGTTCTGTTTACTTGTTAGTTTTCTGTAGTACAGTAATTTTAACCAGATTAGGGGTGTTTAGGCCACGAAATTGTTTTTGATTTCTGTGCGCGCTTCCCCGGCTGGCCAACAAGGCGGTGCTGTGTCTTGTTTACATGTGACTGTGTGTGACATGAGTTTTGGAGTTTTTGCCTCCATCTGGAGTTACTGTGGTACCTGAGCTTACGAATTTAATCCGTTCCCAAAGATGGTTCATAACCCAAAAATTTGTAAACTGAAGCGAATTTTCCATAAGAAATAATGTAAATTGAATTAATCCATTCCACACTCCAAAAAATATTAACTTCAAAGTAAATTTTATACCGAATTCAGGTTATTGCTTAAATTTATTGATGACTCTTGTTGGTGTATGGAAGACGGTGAGGAGGGGAGAGAGGAGGAGAGGTGTTAGTAGTTGGAAGGGGAGGCCCCTTCCATTATAACATCAGGCGGTGATGACTTCTATGGGGTAATCCCTCTCCTACGTTTTGCAGGAGCACTACTAGGATCTGGTTGTGGCTCACTACTTGCTTGTCTCACTAAGAATCTGTCAAACACACTTCTTTTTCCCTACATTTTAACACTTGTCTGTAGTGAGATATCATATAACCATTTAAAAGGTCAATGCAATGGCCTGCTACAGCTTTATCTGGGTGAGTTTTTTCAACAAAACTTTGCAGTTCTTCCCATACTTCACACATTTTCTTAACCCCTAAGCTGCTCGGGACTATTAGGCCTTTAACCCCTAAGCTGCTCGGGACTATTAGGCCTTCAACACCCACAGGCGCAACAAAATAAAAAATAACAAAATTATTTCGTCCTATAAAAGTGTTCATTTGTGTTCCCTGATCACAGGAAAAAAAAAATCGTAACTGACATATTTTGGCTGTAATAGGGTTGGGGAAGTCTGGCAAAAAAGAGACGTTGACAGAGCAGGCGCCAAAGAAGGTCATCTCTGCCCCAGCTGTCAGGTGGGAGTTGCCACAAAGATATTATTACCTAATTATTTCAATGTCTGATTGATTTTTTCTAATTTTTTTTGCAGTAATATTATTCAATAGTGTGTAATGTGATATATTTATATAATAAAATGTGTGAATCATTGCTGTACTCAAAATTATGTTGTGCATATTAGTGATTCAATTAATATGTTCATAAAACAATTAACAAATAGTTTTGCTGTTATTACACTATATACACAGGTTATATATACAATGGGGCCTCGACTTACAATGCTAATCCGTTCCCAGAGACGGATCGTAAGTCAAAATATCGTAAGTCGAAGCGATTTTTCCCATAAGAAATAAAGGGAATTGAATTAATCCGTTCCCCACTCTCCAAAATATTAACATACAAATGCATTTTATACTGAATACAATGTTTTTTTCTAACTACAATACAGTACCAAAGTGTCTCTTACCTTTATGGAGGGCTCTTGATGGCATATGGAAGAGGGTTATGAGGGGGGAGGAAGAGAGTTGTTCCTGTTTGGAAGGGGAGTCCCCTTCCATTATCACATCAGGCAGTGATGTTTTCTCTGGGGTCTCTCTCTCCTACGTTTTGCCTGAATACCACTAGGACCTGGTTGTGGTTCAGTGCTTGTTTGTCTCACTACAAATTTGTCAAGAGACATTTGTTTTTCCCTTCATTTTAACATTTGTCTGTAATGATGCATTGTGGGAACCGACCTGCGAGATTTATATTTATTTAATTTATATGAATTTATATTTACGTTAATTTATATACTTCGATAGCAATTTGTATAATGTTAAGTGGACTGTATTTCTGCAATAATCTCATAATCTCACAAATCGATCCTCTACACATTAGGGGGGGTTATTAAATTTATATATATGCAGCCAATCAAACTACAGAATTAACTACATACATTGAAGAGGTTCCTTATCTTATAGTACAGCAGGTTAGTCCACCAGGTATAACTAGGGTGTAGACACCAAATTATCCTCTTTGAGGTAGCTTCCATCACCCAGTAACTGGTGCACAAAATCTTCCTCGTCTTGACCTGTCAAAAGTGCGCTAGCTGTGAAGCCAGAATCCTATATATGACAAGCTATATCAGAGAAAACACTATACAGTACATGGAACAATAAAGACCTGGCTTAATTACCTTTAGTATGAGGCGATTTCGCGTTCTAACCGGCTAACCCTACCCAATGACATTAATGGCCACTAATGATAGATAATGGGTTTCGGAAAGAACACTTAACTTGAATTTGTAGACAGCGTGTTGATAATGGTACACTTTTAGTTTCCATAACACTACATCCAAGTAAATTTAACATGAGCCGAATTTGCTCCCGTGTGAGCCTCTGGTCTAGTCTCAACAATGGCTGCATCTAACACTCCATACTATTGACGCCTGGCCGACATTGTCCAGATATGATAGGAGCCAAATTTGCTCCACACGTCTCGGAGGTGACACAACAATGGCTCCCCCCTTCCCCACTCACTGACGCCTGGCTTACATTGTCCAGATTTCAGAAAGTGATAGAAGGGTCACATTTACTCTACTTTAATATTGATAATTAAGTTAATTTATATAAGATGTTTTTATGATGGTAAAGTCCAAAGACTAATGTATTTAAGAATAATTCCCACCATAATAGGTGGAGAATATAATAGTGTGTGGTGATGATATCCCGTTTTCTTTAGACGGTAATTCCACTACAAGTTACGTTTTCTATGGGTAACTTGTTTATACAATACAGCTATTATCTGTATGATTATTAAATGGTGTCGGATTTTCCGACATAATTCCCCAGGGGGCTGCTCACGGGTCGAAGTCCTCTTTAGAACAGACGAACACCGATACTCCTCCTTCGAATTATTAGATTAATTTGATGTTAGTAGTTAGTAATCACACATTTGTGTGTCTGTTCGTACAGGACGGATGTCCCATACTAGAGTTGCAGAGGTTAGAAGTCTAATGCGATTTCATTTCCCTGTCAACTCTTGAAAGGCTAATATTCAAGCCTTATTACATATTATTTAACCCAGAAGACTGAATGTGATCAAGTACTACAGTCAAGTATGATTCAGGGACTGCAGTGAGATCAGTGACATTAGATATAACTTGAAGTTTCTTCAGGTAACTGGTCACTGATATATAAACACTGAGGCCCATGGAATACATCTTGATTAAATAATAAATGTATCAAATCAGTCATCATATTTATTGGGGTTTAATTTAGTTAATTGATTCAGAAGATTGAATAGCTCATCATTAAAGTAAAGTATGGTTCTGAGACTGCAGTGGGTTCAGTGACATTGGTCGTAGTGACTTGTAGCTGTTTTAGGCTACTGTTCACTGATTTGCCACTGAGGCCTCATGAACTCATCTTCAGCTTTAAATGATGATACTAACATCAACCTCTGTTACTATAGTCAGCTGTAATCTCCTTAGTATAATGCTACTGGAGAAATATAATCAGCTGACAAATTTAGTTTCTATTGGTATTGTTTATCTGCAGGCATAGGTCTCCTCAGGCTTGATACTGGGCCTGAGAGTAATTTACCTCCTGCAGAGTTTAACATGGTTATACCCTGATATTTAGTAGGGCTACCGATGAATCGATGACAATAGTCTGTCCCTACAAGGAGACCGAAGTCGGTGAGGTGATCAGACTTAATATTATCTGCCAATTTTATTCCTCTATTTCTCAGGAATTTGGCTGTTGCTCTCAGACCTTGAACTTGTAGGTCTACTGGTATTTTGTCCACCACAATGGCTTGTACTCGACAGACGTACCTGCCTAAACTTACTGATGGTTGTACCACCTGGTAGACTTGAGGTCCTGCATCTGTTACAAACCCTGAGATGTTGAATGACATCTGGGCTACAGGCCTTAATTGTAGTTCATCTGCCAACTTTTTAGTGATATATGTTCTCTGGGATCCTTGGTCAAACAACCCACGGGTATGGACCTTGGCCCTCTTATTCAGGATGGTAATTTGGGCAGTAGGCAAAGTCGTATTACCTTTAGACTTTGCCGATTGGACACTCTTTGTTTGTTGCACCTTGCAGTACTGTACTGTGGTGGGAATGCTATCTTCCACCTTGGGTCTTGAATATGTTAATTTCGTATATTTGCACAGTGCTGCATGGTGTCTACCTCTTCTACACCTGTTGCAGGTGTTGAATTGGGTATCACAATAGTCTATGTTGTGCGACTTGAGACACCTTGCACATCTCCCTAATTCCTGGAGTCGCTCCATACGAATGTCTCTGGTTGGATAATTAGCACAACGGTATGTTGAATGTTTCTTTTTGCAGAACATACATGTCCCCCAGCCTACTGCACGTTTGGAAGTTACCGGTTTGGGTGAACTAGTAACAGTAGGCTTGGAGGATTCTGCTGCATTGTCAGATTTTCTGCAACTTGATGTTTGAGTAATTGGTTGATGTTTATTTGGGGTGGTTGTTTTACCCTTTAATTGACTATTATTTTCTATTTCTGAAGGCTTGCAAGAGGCTTTAACTTCCTCATTTGCTCGTCGTTTGTTTATGATGGAGTGTAAACCTTCAGTGATGTCCTGTACTGTCAGGATGGTGTTATGTTGATGTGCATATAATTCATCTAGTATGTCGCTGGACAATTTTCGTTGAAGGACTACTTTAATCATCCATTCACTAGTAGTTATATCAACCTTAAGACTGAATGTTCTTAGTAGTGACTCAAACTCCATGCTGAAGGATTGTAATGAGTCAGCAGTCTGATCAGGTTGAGGTAAATCCAGCAATTGTAGTACTAGATGTATGACAGTTCTCTCATTGCCAGCATTATTCCTAGGAGGCTGGACTGGGAAATTAGTGCTGTCGCTATTTTCATTTACATTTTCTACTACTGGTTCAGCTTCACCTCTAGTTTGGAGGCATGTTAACTTAGTAGCTTCAGGTATTGGGTTTTCAGAAACCACAGAGACTGTGGATAAATTGTCTGAAAACTGCTTAATTTCTGGTGGTATATTATTGGGTGAAGCTTTATCCTTGTTGATTAAAGGATCTAATCTGGCTTTACATTTATTCTCAAAAAGATCCAGATCATCCATAACATTATCTACTTTATTTGATGTACTTGCTATTTGTTCTGATTCAATTATCCTGTGTAAATGTTCCAACCTGCCTTGAGTTTCTTCTTCATATTGTGCTAGGTCAAACAGGAATGGTTCCACATCTTCAACTACTACGTCATCGTGGACTTGATTTTGGTAAGATTTCCTATTTGCTTTCAATATATGCAATTGGGTTTGAATCTGTAACAGTGGTATTTTCAACCGATGAAAATTAATTACAGGCTCATATAACAACTGTTCATATTGGTTGAGATCCCTTGTTAGTTGGCGTTTGCTTGCTATTAAAGCACGCTTTGCTTTCTGTGGATTAGTCATGGTGACTTGTTAATTGAGCACCACTGGCTCATAAATTGTGAGCAAGTACTAATGGTAGCCTAGGGTAAATGCACTCACTAGGCAATAATCCTACCTCTACTAGAGGTTAGCACTTAAAATTAATACACATTATATATATACAATCATACACACTAATGATTTGAGTGATAAACCAGTGTCACTGGAAGTACCTTTAGGTTAGCTCTTCTATATCACCCTAGGATGGTAGAGACACTAATTAATCACTCAAAGGTGTAATGACCATAAGTAAATTATTATATATACAACTCAACTCGAGTTGATAATAATTACACCCAAAATAGGGTCTGGACCATTCATTAATGGTGTTAGGTTGTTGAATATAGTACAATTGACTATGGTAATAATGGGACTAGGATGAGCAATAATAGTTCAACTAGTCATATCCTACCCTGTTGTGGGTTGGCAATTAGTAAATATTATACTGTGATCACTAGTGCAATATATTAAATAATTCTCTATTTTGGAGAAATAATATACACAATTATTGATAATAGCCTCTTAATTGCCTCTATGAAACTTCTAATATTATCTAGAAGTATTAAATATTATTAGTGACCTCGCGAAATAAAGTCCACAAAATTCGTAGATAATCTCTCACGAAATGTAACACCACGAAATCCGTGAACAATCACGCGACACCACAGCCACTACTTTGGCTGGCTTCAATATTAGCGCTGTCATTTCACGAAATAACACGCCACCAAATATCTGTGGGTGTGCATGAAACCGCTGATGAGGCTGAACTCAGTTGAGGGGGGACTCCTGAGCTCCCACAAGGCTTCGCCGCTGTCTTTGACTGGCTGGCCTTGTTTAAATAACACTGCACTAGTATATTTAATGAATCCATAGGTCACTGGTTCGTATCCGGTTCGAAGGACCAAATAATGTGGGAACCGACCTGTGAGATTTATATTTATTTAATTTATATGAATTTATATTTACGTTAATTTATATACTTCGATAGCAATTTGTATAATGTTAAGTGGACTGTATTTCTGCAATAATCTCATAATCTCACAAATCGATCCTCTACACATTAGGGGGGGTTATTAAATTTATATATATGCAGCCAATCAAACTACAGAATTAACTACATACATTGAAGAGGTTCCTTATCTTATAGTACAGCAGGTTAGTCCACCAGGTATAACTAGGGTGTAGACACCAAATTATCCTCTTTGAGGTAGCTTCCATCACCCAGTAACTGGTGCACAAAATCTTCCTCGTCTTGACCTGTCAAAAGTGCGCTAGCTGTGAAGCCAGAATCCTATATATGACAAGCTATATCAGAGAAAACACTATACAGTACATGGAACAATAAAGACCTGGCTTAATTACCTTTAGTATGAGGCGATTTCGCGTTCTAACCGGCTAACCCTACCCAATGACATTAATGGCCACTAATGATAGATAATGGGTTTCGGAAAGAACACTTAACTTGAATTTGTAGACAGCGTGTTGATAATGGTACACTTTTAGTTTCCATAACACTACGTCCAAGTAAATTTAACAGGAGCCGAATTTGCTCCCGTGTGAGCCTCTGGTCTAGTCTCAACAATGGCTGCATCTAACACTCCATACTATTAACGCCTGGCCGACATTGTCCAGATATGATAGGAGCCAAATTTGCTCCACACGTCTCGGAGGTGACACAACAATGGCTCCCCCCTTCCCCACTCACTGACGCCTGGCTTACATTGTCCAGATTTCAGAAAGTGATAGAAGGGTCACATTTACTCTACTTTAATATTGATAATTAAGTTAATTTAAATAAGATGTTTTTATGATGGTAAAGTCCAAAGACTAATGTATTTAAGAATAATTCCCACCATAATAGGTGGAGAATATAATAGTGTGTGGTGATGATATCCCGTTTTCTTTAGACGGTAATTCCACTACAAGTTACGTTTTCTATGGGTAACTTGTTTATACAATACAGCTATTATCTGTATGATTATTAAATGGTGTCGGATTTTCCGACATGCATCACAGTGTCATTGAATAGGTTAAGGCAACGACCTACTGCAGCTTGATTTGGGCGAGTCGTTTCAGCAAAGGTTTGCAATTCTTCCCATGTTGCACACATTTTCTTAATTGTTGAGGAAGAGACATTCTGTACTCTTGTTTCTGCTCTATGGTCATCCTTACATGGGTTTTCATATGTTGAGCCTCACCACTGACTTTCCTGGGACTCATGGCATGATATATAATCATTACTTTAATGTTCAAAATGCAAAAAATCACCACAAAAGTGGAATTTCTTATAGGCGCTATCGTCACTAAGCAGGCAGCTGTAATAAACTGAGGCAGGTCGGTCACGTGACCGGGAACCACACGCTCGGTCGACCCGAACGTGTACCAACAAATATCGGAAGTCAACGACACCATCGGATGTTGAGTCGCATTTTTCGATGAAATTTACATCGTAACTCGAAATTATCGTAAGTAAATTATCATAACGAACCACTAAATAGAACCACTAAACTTTCTAATATGCTGCACTCACCTGAGGTCTATAGAAGAAGAACGAAATCTGATTATGTATATTGGTTCTACAAGGTAGCCAACTCCATCAAAATATTAAATATGTACCCAACTCAACTAATGATTAATCAGCCAATTACTCCATGGGATAACTGGGATCTATCAGTTGATTTTGTAAATGCGCCCAAGATAGTGTGCACACTACATTATTAAAACAGTTATTACTGTGCAGCATCACTGAAAGTACTCAGAGTATGGGTAACGATGTGTATCAGTGCTATACCGACGGCTCTGTAAAAGAAGGTGGACGATGTACCGGATGTGCATGTAACATATTTGAACAATCTTCTCTCGTACATACAGCAATGAAGCACGTCAATGACTGGGCAAGTACAACTCAAACCGAACTTGCAGGCGTATACCTTGCCACTGAATTTTTAAAAGACAAAGGCAGTGGACTTATATACTGTGACTCACAGAGTGCACTCCTGGCATTGAACGCACATAGTAGTGACACCCAGAAAATAGTCAGTGATATTCGAATGAATGTTTTAGCTGCCAAAGAAAACAGATTTGAGATTAAATTTCTATGGATACCATCACATGTTGGCATCTCAAGGCATGACACTGTTAATATGCTTGCTAAGACAGCCTGCAGAAAACCAGTGGTAGAAATTGATATGGGTGCTTCATTAGCAGTGACAAAGAGAATACTTAAACAAATATCTAATGAAAATCTCACCGACCTAACAAATTCTCAAAGACCTGAAAGTTGTAGCATTAAATATTATGATAGATATCGTGAGGAGATATTCACATATGGGACTAATAGAACAAGAACCCGGCAATGTGATGATATAGTGGCCAGAATACGCCTGGGATATAGACGTATCTGGCAGCTTTCTCAAAACCCAAATGTCGAGTACACAATGTGTCAACTTTGTGAAAGAGAAAACATGCACTCTCTTGAACATTATATTGTAGAATGTCCCATATTGACTGACTTTTGCCCTCCTGGGCTAAGGTATGCTGAACTCTGTAATTACTATATGAGTACTGGAACACTTGATGATATATTGGACTTGTATCCAAGATTGACCATGTAATATATCAATCATACAATGTATATATATGATGTAACTATATAACCTGAGGTTGTAAAAGCACCTTCATCACCTTCAGTGATTAAGTGCTTAATTGCACATTAGTTTCTTTATCAGCTATCTCACCCTGTCAGAGTAAATAAGACAAATGTATGTGAATGCATGTGTGTGTGTATATATGTATGTATATGTGTGTGTGCATGTATATGTATGGGTATAAAGTATATATGGAAGCTGATCAGAATTACATTTCACCTTTGTGAATGTACATTAATGACACTATGTAAAAGACACATCTAACACTTTATGTAGGGCATACGTAAATCTATCTATGTATTTACGTATGTAGGTTAGCTTAGCATTTTAAAAGCACCGAATCACCTTCTGTGGTTGAGTGTTCAATAAACCCTTGAACTATATGTTTAACACTTCTCTAACCCTGTCCATGGAGGACAGAAGGAAATGTATATATGCTGGTTAGCATTGTAAATGTGTGGCCACGTCTGTGGTAGAAAATAATAATAAAAAAAAAAAAAATATATAAGTTGGTATTGTGAGTCAAAAAACAACATGGAGTGACCGCCACACACCAGCCAGCCACTCAATGTTGGAAATTTCCAACATCGAATACAACGCTGTTGTATTCTCATTAATTATTACTAACTCTACTGATTATTGTAGTAAGTAAAATTAACACCACGTAGAATTCTCATGTACTAATAATTTCATCTGTGCAGTAGGCTAGAATTCTCACGTCACCCGACGCCAGTATTGCGTCAGATTTCATTACAATAAACACATTATATCCAATGTGTCTGAGAATTGAATTCGATTCTCTATAACCAAGGCGTTCTGTGTGATAATTAATTACAGATAAATTGACTTCCAACTAAAAGCTGAATAGAGCGTTAGAGTCATAGCAGTTATCTAGTAATGAAAATTAACGTCACAAGTGAATGCCATGGAGAGACCTTAATTCCTCTCCCATATATGTTTACTACCACGAAACTGGCAAATAATAATATTTCCCTCTTCTAAATAATAAACCCGTCCTGTCTCCAACATTTCAAGCACAAATGCGAGAAATACTAATATTCATGACAATAATTTGTCTAATGAACGCGAGACGCGGCGTGGGGGAGGAGGGCACGCCAGTACATGTGTGCATAAGCTCTCGGGCGGACCTGTTCGCGTCGTGCTCACGAGGAGACGCCATTATCCAGTCATCAGGGTAAACGTTATCCATTCTCAGATGAAAGTCGCCACTGTGAGGCGTGAACAACCTTGCAGACAATATCTTCAACCGGTGTCAGCGTAATATAAGGAACCTTTTTAATCTGATTCTTGACTACACGTGACCAGCCAGTGAAGCGCGCCATTATCCAGGATAGGTGAAGCCAGAGCCTGGGGCGCGAATTTCGGCAATCTTAAAACTTATACAGTGCCCATATTAGCTAAGTATCTTATCCTTATTTGATGCATCGTGTAAGGTGTAGAATAGTAGCTGGGTGATTTGTCGTGACGACGTATACCAACACCAAACCACAGGTTATTACCCATTATCTCTTATTAATATTAATTTCTTGAACATAGAGATTCAGTAGTTTAATTAGTTGCTACTGTAAATATTTGTTTTGCAGCACGTGAGAAGAATTCTCCCTGCTGCCTTCTCCCATGTTAATCCATCCCACTCGTCATCTAGCCGAGCCCAGGAGATTCGGAGGAAGCATCGTGACTTACACAAGGGAATCGTCATTAAGCTAAGATTCCTTTGTTTTCCATTATTAATTATTTGGAATTATTTACATGCAGAACTCTTATGGATTAACATGTGTTTATTGTGATTATCATTATTATACAGTGGAACCTCTATTAACGAGTGGCTCTATTAACGAGTTTTTCCAGTAACGAGCAAGCCACTCGCAGCAAATTTGTCTCTATTGACGAGCTCGCCTCTATTAACGAGTGAAACCACATGGCGCTTCCTAGCGTCTCGCGGGTTCTCGCAAATTCTCGGACGCCTCCGACGCCAGTGATGTTGTTGTATCTCACACGACAAGCATCCCTATGGATTTATTTGAGCTTTTCTTTGGGTTTTTAGTGGTTTTGCGACTACAATTTGTAACACGCGATGTCTCCAAAGAAGCTGCTTGCTAAAGATAGTGTTGTCAAGAGGAAGAAAGACACAATTACTATGGATTTAAAGAAGGAAATTATAGCAAAGCATGAGTGTGGTGTCTGTGTGACTGATCTCACAAGGAAGTATGGCAGGTCCTCATCAACAATTTACATAATTAGTAAGGGAATGAGGAGGTAAGGGAGGATGCTGCCTCTTCCACTGAGATCAGGGAAGTGTTTGGAATGTTTGAAAAGGTGAACGCATTCTTGGAAAAGCTGCCCTGATAAAGCAGTGACAACCCGGTGTGTGAAAATGTTTAATTAATTTATCACTTTGTGATAACACTTTATGAAAGTGTTATCACTTTCGCAGGTATATGTCGCTTGAACGTAACACACTTTTTTCTCTTGAATGCACCCAAACACCGCGCTCAAGCGTCATTTGAGCAAATATTTCTATAAAATCCAATTCTTATCCGATCGACTTGGGGATTGTATACATGTTTGCCATGAAATTTCCGTTTTCTTTAAAAACCACATTGCCTATTTGAGAAAACGGCATTGTATTGTATCTTCGTGGTAAGACTATTATATTGTTGACACAACGAGTGTAATCAACGTAGATTTTTATTTGGTGCTGGTCTAACGCATCCTTGTGTGACATTTGAAATGAAATTTGGGTGAAATTCCCAAGAAGAGAGAGTCCGCCTGACTCAGAGGTGGATTCTCCTTCCACACCATAACCCCTCTCATCCTTCCCACCTCCCCATCGTCTCCCTCCAGCCAGCAACTACTTTTCATAAGGTAAAGTAAATATTAAAACACTACAACAAAACATTTACATTTACATGTGCAATATTATATTTACATAAAAAAAGTCATACAAGTATGGATGTTTTTGGGAGTGGAACGGATTAAATTTATTTCCTTTATTTTAAATGGGGGAAATTCGTTTCCAAAGACGAGTTTTCCAGGTAACGAGCTCGGTGCCAGAACGGATTAAACTCGTTAATAGAGGTTCCACTGTACTCATAATCTATGTTCCCATTAATGGTAATGACATTGGTTTCTCAATAATTCATAGGATTAGATGATTATATCTTGGATTAGTGAACGAACCACACTAGTTCCTGGACGTACTGAGTTTCAGTAATAACCCCCCAATGTAGGTGTTTGAGGGTTTGATTCATTTAATTATACAGCCCATTAATTATTTCTATGATCATATTCTCTAGTATTTTATCCATAGTTACTGGTTCATCTAGGAATTATCTAATGATCAGAAATTCTCAGTTTCCCTCTTTACTATAAAAGCGGGTGGTCCTTCGTAATTTATTTTACTATATTAATATTTAAATAATTAGATTCTAGCCCCAAATGTCCCACATTATGGTCCTTATCGAACCAGATAGGCATTAAATTTATAATTAAAATATTAATCATTAATAACTAATCCTTGTGTGATAGAAGCTAGACTAACTATTTAATTAATTGTGTCAACTAACAGTGTAACACATCAGTTAGTCTAGATCACACTAACATATTGCTACTTTCACCTCATGTATAAGGTAGCTTTAGTGGGTCATAGCCAATTACCCACAACATTTAGACCTATACCTCACACAGAGGTGAGAATCTTTAGGTCACCAGGAGCAACAGCTCATAACTTTTATAATAACCCCACACTAACAACTGCGTTAGAGTGGCCTCACCATCTAACCATTATATATTTAGGTGGTAATGACATCCATCCCACTCGTCATCCAGCTGAGGTGATCAAACACCTCAAAGCCATAATTTCTTCTTTCAAGCTCATCAGTGAATCGGTAGTATTCACATTAGTGGAACCTCGCCAACCAAGTCAAGATAATCGTTGGGGAGTAACCCCAGAATACTACCTGAGAGCTGCTAAGTACATAAATTTCAGGCTGAAAAAACGAGTGAGATTGGATGCCACATATATCCAATTTACAGCCAGACCTTACAGACAGTACTTGACCAGAGATGGTGTACACTTGTCAGGGGAATCTAGGTTGCATGTGGTTGACAATTTAATTAACACCATCAACCATCACAAAGGGCTGTGGCTAGCAAGCCAAACTTAACTGTACATAATTGTTTCACCTGTGTGTGCAAGAGCACTCTTATAAAACAAAAACCCAAAAATACAGCACAACTATATTCACCTTACTGCACCACAATACTCTTTACCAATGTTATTAGGTAGAATTTAGGCTGAGATTGTGCTGAATTTGGTACAAGCCCAGACTAAATAACCTTATAGTTCTTAGTTAGGAATTATCACGACTAGTCCTAAACTAGTCAGTAGTGTATGTATTATACTATTTGTGCTGACCCTAAATAGGGTGGGATTAATTTTTGAGATAACTCTGATTGGAGTGTCTCCATAATATTTCTCTTGTATGCATTATTTTGTGTATCTATTTTGTGTATTGCTGGATAACCTCCATTAACTCTGATGGTGATATAGAAGAGCTAACCGGACGAGAACTAATGGTGAAGTTCAGACAGTGCACAAAATATCTAGCTATTTGTTGTTAGGTAGGTAGGTACATTCAACCTCAAGTGAGGTAAAATATAAATAGCCACCTTAAATTAGTCTACATTTAATGTTACTTGTCTACTAATGAACAAGTACCCAAGCTTCATTAGTAATACATATACTAACACTGTGAAGTTTGAACCTAAGCCCAACATGGCTACTCCTGAGCAATTGAGGAGAACCTACATTGGCCTTAAAGGTCATTTGACCAGATTAATTAACAAGGCTGAAGGCTTAACTAAAGATACTCCCATTGACTCTTATCACTTAAGAGACATCAGTTAGAGTGGCTGAACTGAAATTTGATCAAGTCAGATCTGCAGGTAAATCTTACCTTGATCTGCTAAATACTGTAGAAACTGATCCTGATCAAGCAAGTCAAATTGTAGACGACATCTCCCAATATGAAGATGAGACTCAAGATATAATTATCAGGCTATCTAAATTAGCAAAACAATCTGGATCCAATACCAGTAACACTGGGTCTCACTTCAATAATCAACTACCAGAGGTTCGTTTACCTACTCTAGACTTATCTTCTTGAGGTTATCTTGAGATGATTTCGGGGCTTTAGTGTCCCCGCGGCCCGGTCCTCGACCAGGCCTCCACCCCCAGGAAGCAGCCCGTGACAGCTGACTAACACCCAGGTACCTATTTTACTGCTAGGTAACAGGGGCATAGGTGAAAGAAACTTTGCCCATTGTTTCTCGCCGGCGCCCGGGATCGAACCCGGGACCACAGGATCACAAGTCCAGCGTGCTGTCCGCTCGGCCGACCGGCTCCACTTACCTACATTTTCAGGATTAGATACAGAAAATTGGGACAATTTTTGGACTTCCTTTGAAGTTCACATCCATAAGAAGCCGTCTCTAGACAAGGTTTCTAAATTTTCATACCTACTTAGTCTTCTCACAGGAGAGGCTAAAAAGGTCATACATAACCTTACTCTTAATGAGAGTAATTATGAGGAAGCTATAAAACTCCTGAAGTTGAACTATTGCAACAAAGAGTTAAGCATAGCTACCCTCTATTATCAATTGCTAGATCTGAATGCACCAAATAGTAGACCAGAGTCACTTCAAAGCTTCAGACTAGAAGTAGAGTCTCTAGTAAAGGCCTTAGGTACTAAAGTTAATATACCTGCTTCAGAATGGTCTATCAAGTTACTATTACAGAGGAAATTACCTCGAAATGTCTTGACAGAGCTCTGCTCACATTATAATACCGAGTTTCTCACTCTCGACCAAATTTTCGAGGGATTGAGGATCACGGTTAACAGGTTAAAGACTCATGATAAAATTAAACCTGAGTCTAAACCAACTAGTACTGATATTTCAGTCAAACCTAAACAGACTTTGAATAAGTCTAATAAATATAAATCCAAACCTGCTCCATCCACTGGGAAAAGAAGTGGAAATGTAGGTACATATTCGGTGTCTCCTTCAGAGATAACCAATGACTTGTCTACTAAAGAGACTAAGTCTATTAACCAGAGAAAGTGTCTGTTCTGCAATCAGGGACACACCACTTATCAATGCTCTGTTTATCCTACTTATAATGTTAGGGTTAAAAGGTTACAAGAATTGCACAAGTGCACCAAGTGCATGGGCTCTCATGATCCCAAGAAATGTGCAGTGCAGCTACGTTCCTGCAACCGCTGTAACCAAGGTGTACACCACTACGCCTTATGTAGAAAATCTTCTACACCAACCATGACCACTGGAGAGAATTCTACGAATTCTACGACAGTGCAATATTGCAAAGTACATCAAGAAGTGAATGTACTTGCTACTGAGTCAGGCAATAATACTACTCTGCCTACAGCTCAACTTAAACTAATAAACCGAAGATCTAGAATTAACACTAGAGGTCTTTTTGACCAAGGTTCACAGAAAACCTTCATTACACAACAGTTGGTAGATGAGTTAAATTTAAAACCTGCCAAAAGTGTGAGGTTAAATATTTCTGGTTTCTTGTCAAATAGTGGACCTCGTGATTACAAGGTAGTCAAAGTATTAGTAAGACTCGGATCTTCTACTAGTCCAATCCAAGCGGTAGTAGTGGATAAAATTCCTACAGACCTGCAGGTCACAGGGTTAGCTCGCACTGCGAGACACCTTAAACGAAACCGCATGAGGCTAGCAGATTATAAAATAAATTCTGACTGCCTCACAGATGTTGGAATACTTATAGGCACGGATCATTATTACAAGTTTATAACTGGATGCACTAGGCAACATGGTATGAATTTGTTGTCGTCCGCAGGAGGCAAATTGCTTACAGGACCAGTGCTTTTCAGACAAGGTCCAGCGTCCACAAACCAACAATCCAATAATGTAATCGTGGCGTGACTAGGCTTGGAACAGTCACCCCTACGTTTCAGGGAAATATCTGAAGATATTGAGTCTGACCCACCAATACATCGTTTGTGGGATTTAGACACTTTAGGCATTATCCCTGAGCAACCAAGTCCTGATGATACGTGGACTTACCAGCAATACCTGGATACAGTTGTCTACTCAAATAAACAATACTGGGTAAGACTCCCATGGAAGTTGGATCATCCACAACTTCCAGTTAATTATTTTATGGCAGCCTCACAATTGCAGTCTCAATTAACACGACTACAGAAGCAGTCAGACAAACTGAACATGTATCATCAACTTATCCAACAACAACTTAACAGTAAGTTCATTGAAGTTGTTGAACACGATGACCAAAAAACAGGTCATTATTTACCTCATCACGCCGTGGTGAAAGACTCATTGACAACACCTATTCGTATTGTCTTTAACTGCAGTGCTAAAGTAAAGCCGAGCAGTGTGTCTTTAAATGAATGTCTCCAAACGGGACCTAGCCTAACACAAAGGCTACATGATGTGTTGTTACGATTTCGCACAGGCATTTTTGCCTATACAGCTGATATCAGCAAAGCCTTTCTCCGAGTAGGGTTACAGGAGGAAGATCGTGACTACACAAAATTCCTCTGGTTTAAGGATCCACTGGATCCTAACAGTGAAGTAATCGCCTATCGTTTTGCCTCAGTATTATTTGGAGCTACGTCCTCACCGTTTCTTTTGCAAGCAACATTAGACACGCATTTGAGGAAATCAAACAGCCCTTATAAGGCAACCATTAGCGACAACTTGTATGTCGACAATTTCCAGGGGACAACTAATGATCAAGCTGATCTGGTAGAAATCTACCATGAGGCTAACCGTGAACTATTAGGAGCCAATATGCCACTACAGTCATGGGCCTCAAATAATAAACTGCTTAACCAGGTAATCGAGAAAGAATTTCCAGATTATCAGGTACCCAGTCAATTAAAGGTTCTAGGCGTGGAATGGAACACCAGTACTGACGAGATGAATGTCAAGTCAGTACAAACTGATAATTCAACCCTTACCATGAGAACACTGCTCTCATTTGTCAGTCAACCATTTGACCCTTTAGGCCTACTTAGTCCTATATTAATAAGGGGCAAACTCCTAATGCAGGAGTGCTGGCAGAAACATATGGGATGGGATGATCTGTTACCAAGTGAGTTACAAGCTAAATGGCAAATACTCTCAACGGATTTTAATCAGTTAGGCGTTTTGAAATTTCCTCGTAATGCTTCAGGACCAAACTTACCCACCGATTTGCACGTTTTTTGCGATGCCTCTGGCAAAGCATATGGCGCAGTAGCCTATTTAGTTAATAGTGCACAATCAATTTTACTCACATCTAAAGCAAGAGTTGCTCCCATCAAGAAGAGATCTTTACCTCAGATGGAGTTGACTACATTGCTAGTGGGAGTAAGATTGGCTCATTGCCTGGCAAAGACACTCAATAATATCCACTTTGGTGAGATTGTAGTGTGGTCAGACAACGAGGCAGTCTTACAATGGGTAAGAAACAATAACAACAAAACTCCTTACGTCAGTAATCGCGTCAGGGAGATTCATGATTTATCTGCTGGATATAAATTTAGACATGTTCCTACTAAGGACAATCCTGCAGATTATTTATCTCGAGGATTAACATTAAAACAACTTGTCAAGTCTTCGCTGTGGTTCAATGGACCTTCATGGCTTGTTGGTGGTCAGTGGCCCAAACAAAAGCCACAAGTCATAGTGACCAATATCACCACTCCCATGAAAGAACCAGAACCTCAACGAATATTAGCCATTGATCCTCACCATTATTCTAACTTAAGCAAATTGTTACGAGTGACTGCACATGTGTTTGATTTTCTTGCTAAGGTAGGAATTCGACATAAATTTCCCAATCCTATCCTCTACTGGATCAAACGTGCACAACAAGAGACATATGGAAGCGAATATGAGAATCTTCCAGATAAATTAACTAAGTCTCTAGGTATCTGGTACGATGCCAACACTCATAACATACTAAGATGTGGAGGACGTTTGCTTCATGCAAAAATTGACTTGGACACTAAGAATCCAATTCTTCTACCTCGTCACCACATCATCACTAAACTTCTTGTCTTACATCACCATCAATATGGTACCTTACATGGTGGAGTTTTAGATACTCTCACCGACCTTAGACAAAAGTACTGGCTTCCTCAAGGTCGTCAGACAGTTAAGACAATTATTAAATCATGTGTAATCTGTAAGAGATACGACGCTAGAGTATGTCCTTACCCAGGACCTCCCCCACTCCCAGAAGAGCGAGTGGTTCATCTTCGTCCTTTCGAAACCACTGGTGTTGATTACACAGGAGCCTTACTTCTCACTGGTAACCAAGATAATATACCAGTGAAGGCGTACATTTGTCTCTTTACGTGTGCTACAACCAGAGGCGTACACTTAGAGGTCACTCCAGACATGAGTGCTGAAGCCTTCATTCAAGCTTTCCGCAGATTTGCTGCCCGCCGATCGTGTCGTAAATTAATGATATCGGACAATGGTTCCAATTTTGTGGCAGGAGAAAGTTGTTTGCGAGAAGTCTGGAACCACCCAGAAGTACAGTCAGTCCTACAGAGACGACAATGTCACTGGAAATTCATAGCACCGAGAGCCCCTTGGCAAGGTGGGTTCTATGAGCGAATGGTAGGCACAGTCAAGAAGTGTCTAAGGAAAACTTTACACCGACAAAAGGTCAGTTACTCAGAACTCCAAACTATTGTTGTGGAAATCGAGGCGCGAGTCAATAACCGCCCAATAACCTACCTGTCTGATGATTTCACCCAGAGAGAACCTCTGAGCCCCTCACACTTGATCTATGGAGGTCTACTGAGCCCTCTCATTCCTTTAGCCGAAGAGGACCCTGTAGACCCGTCACATGTGACCAGAGGAGACTTGGTGGAAAGCTATCAGCATCTCTCCAGAGTTATTAACAGGTGGAATGAGGTGTGGACTCGGGAGTACCTCACAGCTCTACGAGAGTACCACTACGGAGCTTCGAGTCCTTACAATAAGGTGCAATTAAAACCAGGAGACCTAGTACTAGTCGACAGTGATGGGCCAAGGTCAGAGTGGCCTATAGGCAAAATTGTTGCCATTCATCCAGATCATCAAGGTGTCCTGAGAGTAGTTAAAGTTTTATGCCGAGGCAACACTACTCTAAAAACGTTAGAGAAGCTGGTTCCCCTTGAACTGACTGAGCAAGAATATCAGCCAGATCCAGTTTCCCCAGTAATTTCCGAGGGTAATAATTCGGATTCTCCAAGCAATCGCCCCACTAGAGCTGCTGCTCAACAATGTAGGCAGAATTTGCAAGCCTATTACAACTCTGAACAAGAGTAATTTCTTTCACATCCCACTTAGATAACTATGATGATGCTGCGATGGGATGTCGAGTAACAAACCATTACAAGTCACTATGACCCAGGACATTCCCATCATAGTGCATTCTGTTGTTTAAATTGTGTGAGTTAAAATTTTTAAATATTGTGTAGGCTATAAGTAACATGTTTCATTTGACATGTGATTAACAAGACTTAAGTTCTTGTGAGTCCTTGATAAATCCGGGACGTTCGTTATGTGTGTACTAACATACTAACATATTAACATACTAATGCACTAATCTTGATATCAACTTCGGGATAGGTCAGTACTCCTCAGTACACTACGACCCTAGAATCCTCCCCCCGGAGTTATGTTGGAAATTTCCAACACCGAATACAACGCTGTTGTATTCTCATTAATTATTACTAACTCTACTGATTATTGTAGTAAGTAAAATTAACACCACGTAGAATTCTCATGTACTAATAATTTCATCTAGGGAGTAGGCTAGAATTCTCACGTCACCCGACGCCAGTATTGCGTCAGATTTCATTACAATAAACACATTATATCCAATGTGTCTGAGAATTGAATTCGATTCTCTATAACCAAGGCGTTCTGTGTGATAATTAATTACAGATAAATTGACTTCCAACTAAAAGCTGAATAGAGCGTTAGAGTCATAGCAGTTATCTAGTAATGAAAATTAACGTCACAAGTGAATGCCATGGAGAGACCTTAATTCCTCTCCCATATATGTTTACTACCACGAAACTGGCAAATAATAATATTTCCCTCTTCTAAATAATAAACCCGTCCTGTCTCTAACATTTCAAGCACAAATGCGAGAAATACTAATATTCATGACAATAATTTGTCTAATGAACGCGAGACGCGGCGTGGGGGAGGAGGGCACGCCAGTACACGTGTGCATAAGCTCTCGGGCGGACCTGTTCGCGTCGTGCTCACGAGGAGACGCCATTATCCAGTCATCAGGGTAAAAGTTATCCATCCTCAGATGAAAGTCGCCACTGTGAGGCGTGAACAACCTTGCAGACAATATCTTCAACCGGTGTCAGCGTAATATAAGGAACCTTTTTAATCTGGTTCTTGACTACACGTGACCGGCCAGTGAAGCGCGCCATTATCCAGCGTAGGTGAAGCCAGAGCCTGGGGCGCGAATTTCGGCAATCTTAAAACTTATACAGTGTCCATATTAGCTAAGTATCTTATCCTTATTTGATGCATCGTGTAAGGTGTAGAATAGTAGCTGGGTGATTTGTCGTGACGACGTATACCAACACCAAACCACAGGTTATTACCCATTATCTCTTATTAATATTAATTTCTTGAACATAGAGATTCAGTAGTTTAATTAGTTGCTACTGTAAATATTTGTTGTGCAGCACGTGAGAAGAATTCTCCCTGCTGCCTTCTCCCATGTTAATCCATCCCACTCGTCATCTAGCCGAGCCCAGGAGATTCGGAGGAAGCATCGTGACTTACACAAGGGAATCGTCATTAAGCTAAGATTCCTTTGTTTTCCATTATTAATTATTTGGAATTATTTACATGCAGAACTCTTATGGATTAACATGTGTTTATTGTGATTATCATTATTATACTCATAATCTATGTTCCCATTAATGGTAATGACATTGGTTTCTCAATAATTCATAGGATTAGATTATTATATCTTGGATTAGTGAACGAACCACACTAGTTCCTGGACGTACTGACCTCCAGTAATAACCCCCCAATGTAGGTGTTTGAGGGTTTGATTCATTTAATTATACAGCCCATTAATTATTTCTATGATCATATTCTCTAGTATTTTATCCATAGTTACTGGTTCATCTAGGAATTATCTAATGATCAGAAATTCTCAGTTTCCCTCTTTACTATAAAAGCGGGTGGTCCTTCGAAATTTATTTTACTATATTAATATTTAAATAATTAGATTCAAGCCCCAAATGTCCCACACTCACCACCACTCCCTTCCTCGCCAACATCCTCCTCCCACCATATTGTTTTTGTTTTTATTCACCATATACAGACGTTATATATAAGTATCTACATGTTTTGTTCACCATAACTGTTCAACTAAGCTGGTATAGTGCCCAAAGAGTAAAGTGGCCACCTTTACACAGCATGACATGTCATGCAGATGATGCCACCACCCTCACCAAAATGGCTTCTCCCAACACTCCTTTTGCTGTTATTACACTATATATATACACAGTATATATAAGTATCTACATTTGTGTTCACCATAACGAACTACTATGTTGGTATGCTGAGTCAAAAAGCAACAAGGAGTGGCCACCACACCAGCCAACCACTCACCACCACTCCTTCCCTCGCTATCCTCCTCCGCCCACCATACTGTCTTTGCTTTTATTCTCTATATACAGACGTTATATATATAAGTATCTACACATTTTGTTCACCATAGCAAACCACTAAGCTGGTATAGTAAGTGCAGACAGCAACACGTGGCCACACATTCGGCAGACGACGCTACAGCCCTCCCACCCTCAACATTACTCCTCCCACAGCACAGCGCAAATTATCACAACAATCCTGCTATTATCAGAATCCTGGTCATTTATATCACAGTCAGGGGTCTTCTGTAATACTATCATCGCTAAATAATAGCATGTACATATATATTTTGACATTTTTAGGCGATGCTGTGGTCACAAGCTGAACAACAGTGCTGTGAGCTCATGTTGCGTGCACCAGCCTTGGTGGTTCACTCAGTACTGAGGCCCCTCACTCCTGGTAATGTTGCCCACGATTTTTATTTAAAATGGCGTCTGTTTACAAGAGCCCTGAGGAAGGTGATGTGAACCCTGTGTATCCGCGGGCCGTTTAAATCTTGCATAGTACTCCAAAACTACATATGCAGTGATGCGCACTTTTGCGTCAGTTACTCAAAAGTTCATATGCAGTATTGGGCAGTTTAAGGGTTAATGAGGAAGGGACATCCTCTAGTGCCTCTACTCATAACTATTTTCTTAGATTGAACCTTACCACTGACTTTCGTGGGACCATGGCAAGATATATAATAATTACCTTTATGTTCAAATACCCAAAAATCCCAAAACACTGAAATTCTTTACAAAGAATTCAGGCGCGATTGTCATAAGGCGGGAGGCACTGTTAAACTGAGGCGCGGTCGCCGTGCCACCACACGCTAGGTCGGCCATACTTGTATCAACAAACTACTTTACCCTAGGCAAAGTTCGTAACGCAATTTGGATTTTACGAAGAAATTGGGCTCGTAACCTGAAAATTCGTAAAAAGGGTCATTTGTGAGCCGAGGTATCAATTTACTTCTCCCGGAGCCGTGTAATTACCTAAGTAATTACCTAAGTGTAGTTACAGGATGAGAGCTACGCTCGTGGTGTCCCGTCTTCCCAGCACTCTTTGTCATATAACGCTTTGAAACTACTGACGGTCTTGGCCTCCACCACCTTCTCACTTAACTTGTTCCAACCGTCTACCACTCTATTTGCGAAGGTGAATTTTCTTATATTTCTTCGGCATCTGTGTTTAGCTAGTTTAAATCTATGACCTCTTGTTCTTGAAATTCCAGGTCTCAGGAAGTCTTCCCTGTCGATTTTATCAATTCCTGTAACTATTTTGTATGTAGTGATCATATCACCTCTTTTTCTTCTGTCTTCTAGTTTTGGCATATTTAATGCTTCTAACCTCTCCTCGTAGCTCTTGCCCTTCAGTTCTGGGAGCCACTTAGTAGCATGTCTTTGCACCTTTTCCAGTTTGTTGATGTGCTTCTTAAGATATGGGCACCACACAACAGCTGCATATTCTAGCTTTGGCCTAACAAAAGTCATGAACAATTTCTTTAGTATATCGCCATCCATGTATTTAAATGCAATTCTGAAGTTAGAAAGCATAGCATAGGCTCCTTGCACAATATTCTTTATGTGGTCCTCAGGTGATAGTTTTCTATCTAGAACCACTCCTAGATCTCTTTCTTTTTCAGAATTCTTTAAAGAATTCTCACATAATATATAGGTTGTGTGGGGTCTATGTTCTCCTATTCCACATTCCATAACATGACATTTATTAACATTAAATTCCATTTGCCAAGTGGTGCTCCATATACTTATTTTGTCCAGGTCTTCTTGAAGGGCATGACAGTCATCTAAATTTCTTATCCTTCCTATTATCTTAGCATCATCAGCAAACATGTTCATATAATTCTGTATACCAACTGGTAGATCATTTATGTACACAATAAACATCACTGGTGCAAGAACTGAACCCTGTGGTACTCCACTTGTGACATTTCTCCATTCTGATACATTGCCTCTGATTACTGCCCTCATTTTTCTATCAGTCAGAAAATTTTTCATCCATGATAGAAGCTTACCTGTCACCCCTCCAATATTTTCCAGTTTCCAGAACAACCTCTTATGTGGAACTCTGTCGAAAGCCTTTTTTAGGTCCAGATAGATGCAGTCAACCCAACCATCTCTTTCCTGTAATATCTCTGTGGCTCGATCATAGAAACTGAGTAAATTCGATACACAGGATCTTCCAGATCGAAAACCATACTGTCTGTCTGATATTATATCATTTCTCTCTAGGTGTTCTACCCATTTAGTTTTGATTAGTTTTTCCAATACTTTCACTATTACACTTGTCAATGATACAGGTCTATAATTGAGGGGGTCTTCCCTGCTGCCACTTTTGTAGATTGGAACTATGTTAGCCTGTTTCCACCCGTCTGCTACGATTCCTGTACACAGGGATGCCTGAAAGATCAGGTGAAGTGGAATGCTGAGCTCAGATGCACATTCTCTCAGAACCCATGGTGAAACGCCATCTGGGCCAGCTGCTTTGTTCTTACCGAGCTCCTTGAGCATTTTTTCCACTTCGTCTCTAGACACCTCTATGTGTTCTATGTTGTTCTCTGGAATTCTTATTGTATCTGGTTCCCTAAAGATTTCATTTTGTACAAACACACTTTGGAACTTTTCGTTTAGTGTTTCACACATTTCCTTTTCATCTTCCGTGAATCTATTTCCCATTTTCAACCTCTGAATATTATCCTTTACCTGCAATTTGTTGTTTATGAATTTATAGAATAGACCTGGTTCTGTTTTACATTTGTCCGCAATCCCTTTTTCAAAATTTCTTTCTGCCTCTCTCCTCACTGCCGTGTAGTTGTTTCTCGCATCTTTGTATCGCTGGTATGTTTGGGGGTTCGGCCTCTTCCTGTATTGATTCCATTTTTGTGTCTTTCGGTCTCTAGCCCTCTCGCAATTTCTATTGAACCAATCCTGTTTCCTAGTTCTGCATCTCTGTTTTGGTATAAATTTTTTTGTGCCTTTATCATATATTTCACAAAACTTGCCATACATCTCATTCACTTCCTTGCCTAGCATCAAGTCTGTCCAATTATACTCACTAAAAAAATTTCTAAGGTCACCATAATGTCCTCTCCTGAAGTCTGGTTTTTCAACTGCTTCAACCTCCTTATTTTCTTCCAGCTTATAACGCATTGCATACTTTATTCCCAAAAAGACATGGTCACTTTTACCCAAGGGAGGAAGGTACTGAATGTCAAATATCTCTTCCTCCTTCCTGGTAAATATCAAATCTAGCATGGAGGGAACGTCCCCTTCCCTCATCCTCGTAGCTTGTTTAACATGTTGATACAAGAATGTTTCCAGGATGAGGTCTACAAATTTACAGGTCCAAAAATCTTCTGTTTTAGCTTCATATGCTTCCCAGTCTATGGATTTCAAGTTGAAGTCACCGACTATCAACAGTCGTGATCTATCGTTATCCGCTCTCGCTATAATCTCTCTCATTATTGTTATAAGACCTTCACGTTTACTATCTAGCTCCTCCTTTGACCATGTGCTGCTTGGCGGTGGACTATATGCATTTATCATCATTAGTTTATCATCCTCATAGCAGATCTCTAGTGCTATTATGTCAACTTCTTTTGGATTGGCAGTCATTATTTCCTTCACCTTTAGGTGTTCTTTTACCAGCACAGCAACGCCACCGCCTTTCCTAATTTTTCTGTCCCGTCTCCAAATTGAGTAGCCCCTTGGGAATATGACCTCATTTAAAATTACATCTTCAAGTTTTGTCTCCGTGAGTGCAACAATGTCTGGTGTCTGCAGCTGTATTACATCACTTAACTCCAGTATCTTCGATCTCACTCCATCTATGTTGGTGTATGCAATCTTCAGGAACTTGTTCCCCCTCTCCTTATTCTTCACTCCCCCTCTCTCTATTGATTTTGTTGGTTTGCCTTTATGTACCACTTTACTGGTTTGCCTACCCCTATCACTTTGTAGAAAAAAGAATTTATTTCTTCTTCATTCCTGCTCTCATTTAAATGTTTTGCCTCGGCGAGGTTCAGTTTCAGCTTCTCTCTATCTTCTTTTGAAAGATCTCGTCTTAACGACCACCCTTTCCCATCCTCATCCCTTTGCAATTTTCTAGCATTCCTTAGTACTTCTTCCATCTGTTTGGCACCGTTTAGGGTGATCCTCAAAGGTCGATCTTTCCCTTTTACGTACCTGCCTATTCTCCTGTAGTCGCACACATTCTCTCTGTTTGTAAGACCTTCCACGAGGCCAACAATTTTATCTACTACTTTAGCTTCTTCTACAGCTCTTTCTGACCTAGATGTTATCGCCTTTTCTTTGCAGCCAAAAATGATCAGGGACTTACTCCGATCAACTGTGTTTTGCACCAACTTCGGGTTAGATGCCAATTCTTTTCTCACTTCCAGCCTAATGTTTGTTTTATCTTGGTTGCTGCAGTGTTTGACTTCCTTTACTGCTTCTTCTATTTTTTCCTTCTCCTTGGCCACTTGTGCATAAGTGAGTTGCATATCTTTCTTGCACTGTTCTATTCCCTGTGTAACTTCCTCCATCTGTGCTGACAAAAGCTGTTTCTCCTGTTGAATTTCCTTGCCTAACCTATTGTAGTCATTTATGTTTAAATTTACTTTAACTTCTTCCAAAGCTATTTTTAAGAGTTTATTTTCTTCTTCCATGGCTTTGCAATTTGTTTCCAATTGATTCTTATCCTTGCGCAAGTCTTTCACTAAACCCTCAAGACATAAAACTTTGCTATTCAAATGGTCATTACTTTCTTTCAATTTACTAATTATTTCTACATGAGAGTTCACTATAGTATCTAAATTTACCAACTTGTTATGTAGACTACTAATATCAATGCTTTCTTCATTGAATCCCTCAAAATCAAGCTCTGTTTTGTTTTTCCCCTTGCCAGTGGCCATCTTGAGTGTGTATATGTAAATGTGTGTTTGATTATTTGTATATGAGTAATAGTATGTTTTATGGCCGCCTGTTGTTTCTTTTCCAGGGTACGTTTTCTGCCAAAAGTTGTGGTGCTTCGGGCTCTGTTTTGGGTTCAGGTTCATTTCCAGTTTCCTTTGGGTTCTTCGGTTTTGTCTCCCGGAGATTTTCCTCTCAAATTTCTCTTGTACAGGTTTGGGTGGCCCTTGGTGGTTTCCTCCGGTGTGGCCCAGTCTTGGCCTCTAATCTGGCCCCGACCTCTATTGAGGGGCGGTCCCTGGGTCTTCCTGGCTTGCAGACGGCTGTCTTGCTTTGGCCTGGGCCCCAGCTCTGGGGTTTTCTCCACTCTTTTGTCTGTTTTGTTTGCAGTCTAGGTTGTTCCTCAGTTCCTGGCAGCTTCTGCTGCTGCCATCCTCTTTCTGCTTTGTTGGTGATCTGGGGTCGGCGTTCTCGTGCTCCCGGCTGGATCGTGCCAGGGTTCGAGTCTCTGCAGGTCGAGGTAGGCCTTGTTGTAAGTTTCTGAACCGGCGCCACCTTCTCGTACGGGGTGTTGGCCCTTTCGTGGGTTGCCCCCACGGGAGCCGGGGACACTAAAGCCCCGAAATCATCTCAAGATAACTTCAAGATATTGCCCCATTACCAGGATGCTGGTGGGGGCAGGGACTCGTGCTATTTGCTCATGCCTGATCCCATGATTTGTGGGTATTTCGGGTTGTCATCCGGCCTGCGGTGGCATTGGGCAGCTCCTCTTCCTACCGCGGGATTCGTGGCTGACTTCCCATTCACTCTGTCAGGTCATCTTGGAGTGGGTGAGCTTGGGAGTGGTCGAAAAGACTTTGTCCCTCAGGTGGGTTTCCCGCCTGTTTCCAGTACCGAAATGGGACTGTGCGGATATGTGGTTCATTCTGGACTTGTCCTGCTGAACCTCTGGATTCCTTGCCCCTCCTTTCGGATAACTACTCTGTCCCTGGTTTGGCTTCTGTTAGAGCCAGGTTGTTGGTTGGTGATTCTGGATCTCCGGGATGTATATTGGCACCTCCCTATTCATCTGGAGTTCAGGGACTGGTTAGGTTTTGTGGTGGAGGGGCAGGCTTACCGCTTTCGTTGCCTTCCTTTTGGGTTGAATCTGGTGCCTCGCATATTCACTTGTCTTCCCAGTTCGTGGTGGCCCTTCTGCATCTGCTAGTGGTTCAGGTGTAGGCCTATCTCGACAACTGGTTGGTGTGGGCTCCCAGCCGGTCTGCTTGTCTGCTCACCAGGGGGATGATTCTTTCCCAGTTCATCAGATTCTGGTTCCTGGTGAGCTGGAGGAAGTCTCATCTGGTTCTATCCAAAGGTTCGGACAAAGCTGGGCCTCGTGAGGGACTCTCGGAACACTTCCTTGTGTCTCCCTCCGGAGGCATTGCTGCTGCTGCAGTCCTGCCTTCTGCTGTTTGGGGGGGGGGGGGGGTTTACCGGGTCATGTGGTGGTTGCTCGAGCAGTTGTGCAGGAGTCTGACCTTCCCCTTGCCGATTTACTCACTGGGTCGGGTCTGGCTTCAGCGTTTGGTAGCTCCAGGGAGCCAGAGGAACTCTACACAGAAAACCAGCGTTGAATGTAATGAAACGCCATTTTCTGGGTGAGTCCCGGAGGCTCCCCGGCACCCTCGCTCCCTCCGGTCGGCGGTTTCCATTTTGTTTTTGATTCTCGGCCTCTGAATTGGGGTGTGAGTAACCGGCACAGGAGGTCCAGGGCTCCCCCTTCACCCTCCCAGGGAGGGGAGGGCTGCGTGGACAAGTGGTGAGGCGGTGTGTATGATGTTTGCTTGTTTCTTTAGATGGGGGGTGGGTGGAATCTGCCTCTCTATTCGGTCTCTGGTTGCAATTTTTCTTACCATGTGGGGTCTGTTTTGTTATGCCTACCTTTCTGGGTGCTAACCCCAGTTGATGGCAAATATGAAATGTCCCCAAATACATGGGGTTTCCATAGGCCATTGCTCCCTTTGCCTTTTTGAGGCGGCCAGGTTCTGGCTTGTGGTCCTCGGTAGGCTGAACTGATGACTGATGACTGACTGAATTGACTGATGACCCCGGACTAATATGCGCATATCAGTCCGATAGCTCCAGAGAACCGGAGGGACTCACGCAGAAAATACTTTTCTGGGGGGAGCCCCGTCGGCTCCCCGGAGCTATCCCAGGCTGATATGCTAATGTCAGACTTTGGCATCAGTCATGTGTATGGAGTTCTTAGGCCTACCGGGGACCACGGCCAGAACCGGGCCCCCTCAGAGAGGCAAGGGGAGCAATGGCCTATAGAAGCCCCCGTGTAGTTGGAAGCATTCTATGTCTGCCATCGACCGGAACAGGCACCCAGAAAGGTAAGCGCCCCAAAACAAACCCCTATTCTGGTTAAAATTGCTACCTAAAACCGAACTAGTGGATAGAACTCCCCAACCGAAAACAAGCAAACTAGTGTGACGTCACACACTGCCGCGCTGCTGTCTGCGCAGCTCCCCCCTCCCCGGGAGGGGGAAGGGGGAGCCCCAGACCCCCCCGCGCCGGCTACCCACACCTCAGTTCTTGAGGCTGATGCTATAGGCGATGGTCGTGTGCTCTGGCTCCGGTGTCGCTACTGCACTGTGCTTTGTGTGTGGTGTTAGTTTTGTGGGTGCGAGAGCCAGGAGTTATCTTCAGTACTCGGGCTGCATGCGCCTAGGGCTGTCTTCCCTAGGTGCCCTGTAAGTACTGCCCTTGGGGCTTGGGGCCACCTTCCACAGGCTCCTCGGGGTCTGCCTCTGCTGGTCCGTTTTACCTTTCGGTTTTTCGGCCGCCTGTTGGGCTCTTGGGTGTTCTGTTCTCCCTTGTTACCGGCAGGTAAGGGGCAGTTTGCACTGGTAGGGGCACAGGGTGCTGCTCAGCTTGTATTTCCCGACATCGCGGCCGGCTCTGTTCCTTGGGGTTCGCTGTCCTCTTGCGGGGTTTTGTTTTTCTTTTTGTTTTTGCCTGGTGGGGGGTTCTGTCATTTTATTCAGTTTGTTTTTGCCCTTCCACTGTTCTCCTCGGTGGCGCCCCCTGCTAGGTCCCCGTGAGTGTACACGTCCCTGGGGTTCAGCTTTAGATGTTTGCTTGGTAGTTTTGGGCGCCGGTTTGCAGCACCCTGCCTGGGACTACCTGAGCGCGTGTCCTCTTAAAGTCAATGCTCAGGACCCTGGGAATCCCCTAGGGGGCGCGTGGGTCCGATGGATGTGACCCCGGAGTCCCCACTCGCTGTGTGCGAGTTTGAGGGTTGCTCGGTCCCCTTGTCTCAGGGTGACCCTCATTGTTTTTGCCTCTGCCACGCTGCCTGTTGGGTCGGTGATACTTTCGACCCTGAGTCCTGTGAGTGTTGCTGCTTGCTTGTGACTCAATTTACCCAATCCTCTGATGATTCTATTCGGGTACAGGCGGCACGTGCGTTGCAGTCTAGGTTTCGTCTGTTGCAACGCGCTCGGTTGGTTGCTTCCCCGGATGCCCCGGGGCTGCCCCGCTTTGCTTTTCGAGACCCGGACCTGGGGGTGGGGGTCGCTTCGATCCTGGTTCAGTCCGCACCTCCTCGTCCTTCCCCTTCTGTTCGTTCTGGTCCCCCGCCCCTGCTTCCGGCCCCGAAGCGTCTGAGGGTTTCGGGGTCGGAGCAGGGGTTACTTGATCTCGAGACTCGGGCAGCTTCGGGGGTTGCCCCTTCCGGGGGGGGGGGCGGCAGAGGCATTCGAGTCTTGTCTCCCGGCCGAAGCTTCAGGGTCTGACCAGTGGGCCCCCCTTCCTCCAGCTTTTTCGGCTGCTCCGTCCTTGTCTTGTGGGGTCGGGGCTTGGGGAGAGGACTCGGCCTCGGGTCCTGTGGTGACGGACCTCGAGGCTGGGGAGGGGCTGACTTGGGGGCCTTGGGCCCCGCTGGACCCCGCCTGGGTTTTTCTTCCCACTGAGCGGGGCTTATTGTTACAAGGAGTGGGGTTTTCTTTCCCCCCCTCTGCGTACGAGTTGGATTTGGTGTCGGCCCCTCCCCGGGTTCGGTTCTGTGTTCCCCCGGGTACGTCGGTTCCGTCCTTCCGGAGGTTTTCGGCTTATCGCATCCAACCTGGTGTGGTGCGAGCGGCCTTTGCGGCTTACCTCCTGCGTGACCCGGATTATGCCTCGGAAATGGATCCGTCCACGTTCAGGTTTGGGACTTCGTTCCCTTTCTGGCTCCGTTACGAGGTTCCGGAGTCGTCCTGGCTAGCAGACTGCCCCTTGTTTGGTCTGGAATCCTGGCATTCCTTCTGTCGTTCCTGCACGCTGGAGTGGCGGGAAGCTTCCACGGTGCTTCAGGTTTTCCTGGGGGGTGAACTTGAGTACCTGAATGAGTGCTTGTTTGCCCCTGCCCTTCCCCGCGATGTGGGCGTTATTCAGCTCCATGTGCAGGTTCCCTCCCTTTCGACGGCGCTCGTGGCGGAGGACTTGCGCGCTCGGGGCCTTTTGTGTTCGGCCTTGCGGTTCTTTTCCCTCCTGGAGCTGTCTTCGGATTGGCTCGTGGAGGATGTGGGGACGCTTGGGTCCGTCCCGGGGTCCGGCACCTTGTCCTCGGCTGCGCGTTCGTCGGCTGCCTTGTTGAAGCTGTTCACGCCGATTTTGCGGGATGCGGTTTCCCTGTTCTATGCTTCCCGTCTCGCGTGTCGGCAGGCGGTGCTGGGTTCCTCCGTGGAATCTGCTTGGGCTCTGGCTCTTAGGCGTTCTTCACCTTTTTGTCCTCTCCTGTTTGGGGAGTCGGCCGTGGCGCAGTTTATTCAGGCTGCGTCGGCGGCTTGTCGTCCGATGTCGGACTTGTTGGTTTTCCGGGGGTCCCGGGGTGGGTCTTCCCGGAAAGGTCGTGCCAGGGCTCGGGGTTCCTCTCGTCGTGGTAGGCCTCTGGTGTCAGGTTTGGGGTTGGCTCCTGCGGACCCTCCCTCGTCTGGTCGGCGCGGTGTTCGCGCTGTGCGGGGTTCTGGGTCTCGTAAGGGTCGCCGGCCCTTTCGCGGTTTGCCCCCTTGACGGGGCGATGGGGGGGCGGCTTGCGCTGTTCGCCCGCGCCTGGTCCCACGATTCGTGGGCCTTTCGGGTCGTGTCTCGCGGCCTGCGGTGGCGTTGGGTGGCCCCTCCCCCCTTTGGGGGGTCGGGGCTGGCAGGGCAGGCTTCTTCCCCTGCGCTCTGTCGAGTCGTCTTGGAGTGGGTACGCTTGGGCGTCGTCGAAACGACGTCGTCCCTCAGATGGGTTTCCCGTCTGTTTCCGGTTCCGAAACGGGACTGCGCGGACCTGTGGTTCATTCTGGACTTGTCCCGTCTGAACCCCTGGGTTCATTGCCCCTCCTATCGGATGACTACGCTGTCTCAGGTTCGGCTCCTCTTGGAGCCGGGAGCTTGGATGGTGTCCCTGGTCCTCCGGGACGCTTATTGGCATGTCCCGATTCATCCGCGGTTCAGGGACTGGCTCGGTTTTGTGGTGGGGCGTCTGAGTTACCGCTTTCGTTGTCTCCCGTTCGGGTTGAACCTGGCACCTCGCGTGTTCACAAGCCTTACACGGGTTGTGGTGGCTCGTTTGCGTCTCCTAGGTGTTCGGGTGTTGGCCTACCTCGACGACTGGCTGGTTTGGGCTCCCAGCCAGTCAGCTTGCTTGCTAGCCAGGGATTTGGTTCTTTCCCAGCTCGCCGGGTTCGGGTTCTTGGTGAACTGGAGGAAGTCCCATCTGGTTCCCTCTCAGGTTCGGACTTGGCTGGGTCTCGTGTGGGACTCTCGAACCGCCTCCTTGTCTCTCCCTCCGGAGTCTCTCCTGCGGCTGCGGTCCCGCCTTCGTCTGTTTCTGGAGGGCCCTCGGGTCACCCGGCGGTTGCTCGAGGGGCTGTGCGGGAGCCTGAACTTCGCGATGGTGGTCTACCCGCCGGGTCGGGTTTGGCTTCGACGGCTGTTCTGGTTCCTTCGGGGTTCCCCCTTCCGCCTCTCTCGCGATCGCAGAGTTCGACCCCCGGGGGACTTGCGTCGGTTGCTGCGTCACCGGCTTCCTCTTCGGGTTTTTCGGGGTTCAGTGCCTTGGCGCCAACCCGAGCCCTCGCTCGATGTGTACACGGATGCGTCGTCTCTCGGCTGGGGTTTTGTGACCAGTGCTCACCAGGCCGGCCAGGGGCGTTGGGATCCATCCTTCCGTCGAGCTCACAGTACGGCGCGGGAGTTCGCAGCAGTGTGGTTTGCTCTGGGGAGGATTCGGGTGGCCCGCGGATCGACGATTCGGCTCCATTCGGACTGCTCTCCGGTGGTTCATTGCCTGAACCGCGGGGGTTCGATGCGGTCCTTGTCTCTTTGGGGTTGGTCGCTTCGGGTGACTCGTCTGCTGAGTTCTCGGGGTTTGGCTCTCCTGGCGGTTCACGTACGGGGCGTGTCCAACGTCTTGGCCGACGCCCTGTCTCGCTTCGTTCCCCTCTCCACGGAGTGGACGGTCGACGACGAGTCCTTCCGTTGGCTTTGCCAGACGTTCGGGCGTCCCGAAGTGGACCTCTTCGCGTCGGCGTGGTCGCGGCGTCTTCCCGTTTATGCGGCGCCCTTCCCCGATTGCGAGGCCGTCGGGGTCGATGCCTTTCGGCTCGACTGGTCGAGGTGGGGGTTCCTGTACCTCTTTCCCCCGGTTCGGCTGTTGCTCCAGGTCCTGACTCGCTTAGAGACTTACCGGGGGAGAGTTGTCCTTCTGGCCCCTTGGTGGCCGGCCCAGCCTTGGTTTCAGGCGCTGGTTGCTCGGTGTCCGAACCCGAGGGTTTTCCCGCGGCTCCGCCTCTTTCAGCAGATCGGGTCGGTGCGTCACGTAGCTGGTTCGATCTTCTCCTCGAGTCTTCGCGTATGGTTTTTTTGACTCGAGTCTATCATCATCTCTATGGTGATCAGGTGGCCTCCTTGTTGGTGTCCCACCTGAGGGCTTCTTCTCAGCGGCAGTATGAAGTTTCCTGGCGGTCCTTCCGTTTCTTTTTGCGTCTTCGTCGTGTTAGCTCTTTGTCTGTTCGGGTGGTCTTGTCCTTCCTCTCTTGGTTGTTTCAGGACCGTCATCTTATGCCTAACACTGTCGCTTCGTATCGTGCGGCGCTGGCGGAGCCGCTTCAGCTTGCTTTCGGTATCGATGTTACGTCTGCGCCGTTTCGCAAGCTGTCTCGTGCATTGTTTCACCTCCGGCCTGCTCATGCGTCGCCTGAGCCGTCCTGGTCTTTGGACAGAGTGCTCACTTTCCTTTCATCTCCTCGTTTCGTTGTGGCCCCTTCGGTCCAGGATTGTTTTTCCAAGGCACTTTTCTCGTTGGCTTGGCCTCTGGGGGTCGGGTAGGGGAGCTTCATGCTCTCCTCCGGCGCAGAGGTTTCTGCTCTTTTGGTCGTGGTGATAGTTTTCTTCGTTTGCAGCCGTCTCCTTCTTTTCTGGCAATGAATGAGACTGCTGCGTTCCGGAGGGGTCCATGGGTGGTTGATGCTTGGTTGGTCAGGCCGGGGGTGCATCATGTTTTGTGTCCGGTTGCGGCGCTTCACCGTTATTTGCGCGCCACAGCTTCTGTGTCCGGGGACGCGCTGTGGGTTGATCCGGTTTCCCTTCTTCCCTGTTCGCGGGTTCGGGTCTCTCAGGTCGTCCGCCGGGTTATTAGGTCCAGCCAGCCTGCGGTCTATCCCCGTGCCCATGACGTACGTAAGTTCGCGGCTCTTGCTGCCGTCTTTGGGAATATGTCTTGGTCTGATATTCGGGTGCGGGGATTTTGGCGGTCGAACAGGGTCCTGGCTGCTCGTTACCTTGTGAATGTCCCTGGGCCTCGTCGGGCCTGTGTTGCTTTGGGTCGGCGGTTGCAGCCAGTTGTCTCGGCTTCAAGTTGAGGGGTGAGCGACGACCGCCTCCCGGGTAAGTCCCTCTTTTTCTGTCTGTGGGTAGTTAGCTCCGGGGAGCCGACGGGGCTCCCCCCAGAAAACCAGCGTTGAATGTAATGAAACGCCATTTTCTGGGTGAGTCCCGGAGGCTCCCCGGCATCCCTCCCTCCCTCCGGTCGGCGGTTTTTTGCGTTTTTGACATCCAGCCTCAAGAACTGAGGTGTGGGTAGCCGGCGCGGGGGGTCTGGGGCTCCCCCTTCCCCCTCCCGGGGAGGGGGGAGCTGCGCAGACAGCGGCGCGGCAGTGTGTGACGTCACACTAGTTTGCTTGTTTTCGGTTGGGGAGTTCTATCCACTAGTTCGGTTTTAGGTAGCAATTTTAACCAGAATAGGGGTTTGTTTTGGGGCGCTTACCTTTCTGGGTGCCTGTTCCGGTCGATGGCAGACATAGAATGCTTCCAACTACACGGGGGCTTCTATAGGCCATTGCTCCCCTTGCCTCTCTGAGGGGGCCCGGTTCTGGCCGTGGTCCCCGGTAGGCCTAAGAACTCCATACACATGACTGATGCCAAAGTCTGACATTAGCATATCAGCCTGGGATAGCTCCGGGGAGCCTCCGGGACTCACCCAGAAAATGGCGTTTCATTACATTCAACGCTGGTTTTTTTGTTGTGCTGTGCAAATGCAGCTGGCACACACAAATTAAAATTACTTGTGATTGAAATTAGTAAAAACCCCAGGGCTTTAAAGTCAGCCAGGTACCTCCCTGTGATTTATAAGGACCAGCCAAGTGCGTGGATGTCTCAAGTAATATTTGTCGAGTGGTTTAATAAGAACTTTGTACCCGAGGTGAAGGAACACCTGAAAAGTTTTGGTCTCCCGCAAAACAGCAAAGTTGTTCTGCTGCTAGATAACAGTTCAACGCATCCACGAGGTGATGAGCTAATAAATGGCAATATTATTGGAACGTTCTTGCCACCCAATACAACTTCAGTGATCCAACCCATGGATCAAGGAATAATTAAGAACCTTAAACACCACTACAAGAGGATGTTTGCCAGATGTCAGCTTGAAACACTTAAGGACTTTTATGAAGTCTTCACAATAAAGTCAGCTATCTGGACTATTGCTAGTGCGTGGGATGAGGTAAAGCAGACAACACTAAGAAATGGTTGGAAAAAACTTTGGCCCGCGTCAAGTCTGTTTCCTGAGGAAGATGACGAGGCAGATTTTGACGGATTTGCGGTGAAGAAAGTTAGCGATTACAAAAAATTAAGAGAGGAACTCCTAGCCTATGTCAAGGGGATTAAGTCCCCTAAGATTAGTGCAGAACTGGTGACTCAAACAATAGAAGATGACATAGATAGATGGATAGATTTTGATGAAGAAACCCCAAACAATCGAAACATGACTAATGATGAAATTATAGAATTAGTATGTACAGCAAAAAAACCAGACAGTGCAATGAAGATGGAGAGGAAGAGGATGAAGAAACGTTAAAGGAAAAATGTAATATGGAAAAAATTCAGAAAAATTTTGAAGAAATTCTGGCATTTATGGACACGAGTAACAGCGAGTTTGAAATTAAAGACATGATGACTCAGTGCAATTTGTATATGAAGTTTTTAAAAACAAGAGCCAAGGGAATGAAACAAATGTCAATTAGAGAGTCTTTTGCAAAGGCTTCCAAGAAAGCTCGCATTGCATCACCTGCACCTGACTCATCACATCACCCAGTCAACCCAACAACTTCAGTCAACCCAACACCATCAACATCCACCACCACCTCTTCCATGTAAATAACTATGCTTCATCAACATCGATCATCAACATAAGCGGATCAGGACTTCAATTATTGGCGAGTACAAACAAACTACGGTCGCATTTACGCTATGAACCTATGAACCCCTAGATTTTTTTGCATTTTTTATATATTTTATTTTTTTTTTCCTCCATTTCTCGTATACGAACTTACATGTTAACCGACGGGTCTCGTCCCCAAGGGGTTCGGAAACCAAGTGGTGCTCTATACCAAAATGAAAGATATAACATGAAACTTGATGTCCGAACACTTGAAAGATTATAAATAGGCTTTTGGTTAAAATATTAAAATATTTGTTAAAATTCTATTTATTGTGCTATTATGTTGGGACTAGTTTTAAAATGCGCTCCTTTACGTCCCGAACAATTTGGTACCAAAATGAAAGATGTAACACAAAAATTTATGTCAGAACACTGGAAAGATATAAATCATTTTGTGATGATGAGCTTCCAGAATTAAAATATTTGTTAAAATTCCAGTTATTGCTCTATTATTATGGGACTAGTTTTAAAATACGCGCCTTTTTATTGCGAACAATTTGATGCCAAAATGAAAGACGTGACACAAAATTTGATGTTATCAAATTGAACGAGTATACAGTACACATTAGGTTGCAGTGTACAAATTGGTGCTCGTTCACGGGTAACTTTAGGCTTTTCTGTGGGGAAGCACTCCAAGCTTTTGTACATTATATTCATACACATCTGCAGGGAATTTAATTGCAAACACAATGATACCAAAACGAGCGACGTAGCACAAGAATTAAGGTGAGAAAGCTGAAACAAGTATACACATTTAGGCGTCACCGCGCGCTTACCCGCACGCTCGGTGCATGACCCCTAAGTTGACTCCGCGCCTGCCCGGTGAGTGATAGTGTTAATAAGATGCACGCAAAGTGCCTAATCAACATATCACAAACAATACCCAACACTTATCCAAAAATCGACAGCCAGTGCCTGGCTGACAGTGTAGCCAGGCCGTATAAAATCGCATGTAGAGTGTAGGCATTATAGTGGCACGACACAGCTCAGCCATGTAATATTCTGGGAGCATTGGTAGTGGATTATGTCCTACGTTGCATATGCATAAAGATAAGAGTAGGCGTAGAGTAGAGGAGGAGAGGGCATCACTCCTAGCCACCCTACTCCTGCATTCAGAGAAAAAACTATCAAGTTTCCCTATATAGAAAATCCAGAACTCCCCCAGTATCAAGAGGGCTATGACTGGAGAGAGAAAGAGAGTAGCTAGTGCAGTGTATTACCCGTGTGAAAGGTCACGGAACACCAACACATGTTTACACTGTCCAGAAACAAAACTATCTCCCTCGGGCCACGCTCAGAATGCATGAGGTCCAAGCTGACTACACCCTTCTTTCGGAGAGGGTAGTCGACAATGTTTATTTAACAATTATTTTTATTGCCGAGACAAATTACGGAGATGAGATGTGATTAGAAAATAATTAGATATAGTATTGAAAGATGATAAGTAGTATGGAAGTGAACCAACGAGTCCAAGAAAGGACTGGAGGTAATCCTCACAAGAAACTGACTGACGTACCAATAATATGTGAATTATCGAAGTTCTTCTCAAACCTTCGAGACCCTAGATAATCAAGCACTAAATCACAGAGGCACATATGGGCCCATTGGTATACTTGACCAAGAGTCATGCAGGATCCCGATACGATTCTTACATGAATGTGACACGACGCAGAAGAATACATGACCCAGATAAGAATGTTGTTAAAATTATCCACAGGAAGAACGGAACCGAAGGACCCGTAGGGACATGCAACTGAACCGGGGAAGGACCATCACCAAAACCAACTCATATGTAGAGAGGGAAGGAAAGGAAAACCCCCACTCCCTGTAAAAGTAAGCCCCACTCAAAGGGTAAGAAAACCCAGATGGGGACTAATGGGGCTCAGGTCCCCAAGCCAGCCCTCCCCCCCAAACCCCGGGAACCTCTATACCAGGTCCCGGGGCCAAATTGTCCTCCAAAGCCCCGGCCTCAAAATCAGAAGACGGGGCAGCCGGAAAACACTAAGGAGGGGGGGCCCACCGGTCAGACTGATATGCAACAACTGGAGGAATTGAATCAAATGCCTCCGTCGCCACCCCAGAAGGGGCAACCCCCGAAACTTCCTGAGTCTCAGAATCCTCTAAACTTCCCCCCATCCTTCCAGACCACGAAGCCCACAGACACTCCGGTGCCGGAAGCAAGGAGGGGGGGGGGGACCAGAATGAACCACAGCAGGGGAAGAACGAGGGAGTGCGGACTGAACCAAGGTCGAAACGACCAACACCCCCAAGTCCGGGTCTCTACAAGCAAAGCAGGGTAGCCTCGGGGCATCCAGGGTAGCAATCAACCTAGCATGTTGCAGCAACCTAAACCTAGCACCTGACGCCTGACAGCTGGGTGGACAGCGCTTCAGATTCGTAGTCTTGAGGTTTCGGGTTCAATCCCCAGTAGAGGCGGAGACAAATGGGCAAAATGTCTCTTTCACCCTGACGCCTCTGTTACCTAGCAGTAAATAGGTAACCTGCGAGTTAGACAGCTGCTATGGGCTGCTTCCTGGGGGTGGAGGCCTGGTTGAGGACCGGGCCACGGGGACACTAAGTCCCAAAATCCTCTCAAGATAACCTCAAGATAGCATGCAACGCCTGAGCCGCCTGCACCCGGATAGTGTCATCAGTGGTAAAGTGAGTCACAAACAAGCAAAAATGCTTGCAGGACTCCGGGCTGAAAGTGTCACCAACCCAACAGGCAGCATAACGGAGGAAGAAACAATGTGTCGCCCTGAGACAAGGGAACAGAGTAACCCTCAAACTCGCACAAGGAGAGAGGGCGACCCAAGGGTCACATCCATTGAACCCCTTGTGCCTCCGTGGGATTTCCCAGGGCCCTTAGACTGTTATCGTGAAGGGTAAGCCCAGGCAGGGTACTGCTAACCGTCGCCCATATCTATCAAACAAACTTCTAAAACTGAACCACCCCCAAGACGTGTCCACTCACGGGGGCCAAGCAAGGGGGTACCACTGAACATAGGAGGTTAAGACACTAAGATAACTGGGGGTAGGGGAACAAAAGCAGACACCCCCCACCAGGCACAAACAAAAATGAAAAGAAAACCCCTTCAAGAGGACATCGTACCCAGGAGGAAAAAAAGCTGGCCACTGTAATAGGTGAAAACTGTGCCCCAACCAGTGCAAAAACTACCACTTACCCCCAAGGTAAACAATGGAAGGATACTCCCCAACACACTCGGGGCAGTCAATCACCAAGCAGCAAAAGACCAACAGAGGAAGATCTGTTATAATCTGGAAGAAAATATGATAGTTGATGAAATTGAAAAACCTGACTTTAGGAGAGGACATTATGGCAACCTTAAAATTTTTTTTAGTGAGTATAATTGGACAGACTTGTTGCTAGGCAAGGAAGTGAATGAGATGTATGTCAAGTTATGTGAAATATATGATAAAAGGCACAAAAAAAATTATACCAAAACAGAGATGCAGAACTAGGAAACAGGATTGGTTCAACAGAAATTGCGAGAGGGCCAGAGACCAAAAGACACAAAAATGGAATCAATACAGGAAAAGGCCAAACCCCCAAACATACCAGCGATACAAAGATGCGAGAAACAACTACACGGCAGTGAGGAGAGAGGCAGAAAGAAATTTTGAAAAAGGGATTGCAGACAAATGTAAAACAGAACTAGGTCTATTCTATAAATTCATAAACAACAAATTGTGGGTAAAGGATAATATTCAGAGGTTGAAAATGGGAAATAGATTCACGGAAAATGAAATGTGTGAAACATTAAACGAAAAGTTCCAAAGTGTGTTTGTACAAAATGAAATCTTCAGGGAACCAGATACAATAAGAATTCCAGAGAACAACATAAAGCACATAGAGGTGTCTAGAGACGAAGTGGAAAAAATGCTCAAGGAGCTAAATAAGAACAATGGATCCTTCCATTTATGCCCGAAACGCTTTGCGTAATAGTGGCTTTAGGCATTGTATGTACTAGCTATACCTATAAGTTAAACAATCCTTGTAAATATTTATTGTATGTATGTACCTTACCTAAATAAAATTGTATTTGTATTTGTATTTGTAACAAAGCAGTTGGTCCAGATGGAGCTTCACCATGGGTTCTGAGAGAATGTGCACCTTAGCTCAGCATTCCTCTTCAACTGATTTTTCAGGCATCCCTGTTTACAGGAGTTGTAGCTGATGTGTGGAAAAAGGCTAACATAGTTCCAATCTACAAAAGTGGCAGCAGGGAAGGCCCCCTTAACCCTTAAGCTGCTAAGGAGTCCTGAGGAGATTTACACCCCTGTGCGCAAGAAAACAAAATTCTAAAAAATTATTTTGTCTTCTAAAAATGTTAATTTGTGTTCCCTGAGCATGGGGGAAAAAATCGTAGGTCACATAGTATGGCCGCAATAGGTCGAGGAAGTCTGGTAAAATGTGGAAGTTGAAAGAGCGGTCGTCAGAGACCGTCAGCGTCACCCAAGCTGACAGGTGGGAGTTGCCACAAAGATATTATTACCTAATTATTTCAATGTGATTGATTTTTTTAGTTTTTTTGCAGTAATATTATTCAATAGTGTGTAGTGTGATAGATTTATATAATAAATGGGGTGAATCATCGCTATACTCAAAAGTATGGTGTGCATATTAGTGATTCAATTATTATGTTCATAAAACAATAAACAAATAGTTTTACTGTTATTACACTCTATACGTAGGTTATATATAAGTATCTGCATGTTTTATTCACCATAATGAACCACTAAGTTGGTATTATGAGTCGAAAAGCAACGAGGAGTGACCGCCACACACCAGCCAGCCACTCCCTCAACAACGCCTCACTCGTCTACTTTCTCCTCCCACCATCCTGGTATTTAATTTACTATATACAGACGTTATTTATAAGGATCTACATGTTTTGTTCAACACAACTGTACAACTAAGCTGATATAGTTAGTTCAGGCACCAAGAGATGTCGCTACACAAAGTCAGCTGGCGGCTACCTCCCTCACTCATTCAAGGTCAGGTGCACTAAAATTTCTCCCCCAACAGTACTGTTTGCAGTGTTGTTACACTATATACACTCTCTTATAATGTATAAGTATATACATTTGTGTTCACCATAGAGAACCACTGAGCTGGTATAGTGAATGCAGACAATAACAGGTGACCACACAGTCAGTAAACGATGCTATCTCCTTCCGTCCCTCAGCACTACTCTTCTCACAGCGCTAATTATCACAACAATCCTGCTATTATCACAATCCTGGTCATTTTTATCACAGTCAGGGGGTCATCTGTAATACTGTCATCGCTAAATAATAGGAGTTACATATTTATTTTGACATTTTTAGGCGATGCTGTGGTCACAAGCTGAACAGTAATGCTGTTATCTCATGCTGTGTGCACCAGCCTTGGTTGCTCCCACAGTACTGTGGCTTTCACACCGGAGAATATTGCCCACGATTATTTTTTATACATGGCATCTCTTTACAAGAGCCCTGAGGAAGCTAATGTTAACCCCGTGTAGCCGCGGGCCATTTGAATCGTGCCTGGCACCCTGACCTGTATACATTATAGTCCTGTATCATTGACAAGTGTAATACTGTAGTCAAAATATTGGAAAAAATAATTAAAACTAAATGGGTAGAACACCAGGAGAAAAACGATATAATATCAGACAGACAGTATGGTTTTCGATCTGGAAAATCCTGTGTAACGAACTTACTCAGTTTCTATGACCGAGCCACAGAGATTTTACAGGAAAGAGATAGTTGGGTTGACTGCATCTATCTGGACCTTAAAAAAGGATTTCGACAGAGTTCCACATAGGAGGTTGTTCTGGAAACTGGAACATATTGGTATGGTGACAGGTAAGCTTCTAACATGGATGAAAAATTTCCTAACTGACAGAAAAATGAGGGCCATAATCAGAGGCAAGGTATCGGATTGAAGGAATGTCACGAGTGGAGTACCTCAGGGTTCAGTTCTTGCACCGGTAATCTTCATTGTCTACATAAACGATCTACCAGTGGGAATACACAATTACATAAACATGTTTGCTGATGATGCTAAGATAATAGGGAAGATAAGAAACTTAGATGATTGTCATGCCCTTCAAGAAGACCTGGACAAAATAAGTATATGGAGCAACACTTGGCAAATGGAATTTAATGTGAATAAATGCCATGTTATGGAATGTGGAATTGGAGAACATAGACCCCACACAACCTATAAATTATGTGAGAAATCTTTAAAGAATTCTGATAAAGAAAAGGATCTAGGGGTGGTTTTAGATAGAAAAATGTCACCTGAGGACCACATTAAGAACATTGTGCGAGGAGCCTACGCTACACTTTCTAACTTCAGAATTGCTTTTAAATACATGGATGTTGAAATACTAAAGAAATTGTTCACGACTTTTGTTAGACCAAAGCTGGAATATGCAGCGGTTGTATGGTGCCCGTATCATCAACAAACTGGAAAAGGTGCAACGACATGCCACTAAGTGGCTCCCAGAACTGAAGGACAAGAGCTACGAGGAGAGGTTATATCTTGAGGTTATCTTGAGATGATTTCGGGGCTTTTAGTGTCCCCGCGGCCCGGTCCTCGACCAGGCCTCCACCCCCAGGAAGCAGCCCGTGACAGCTGACTAACACCCAGGTACCTATTTTACTGCTAGGTAACAGGGGCATAGGGTGAAAGAAACTCTGCCCATTGTTTCTCGCCGGCGCCTGGGATCGAACCCAGGACCACAGGATCACAAGTCCAGTGTGCTGTCCGCTCGGCCAACCGGCTCCCCTGCTTCGAGGCATTAAATATGCAAAAATTAGAAGATAGAAGAAAAAGAGGCGATATGATCACTACATACAAAATAGTAACAGGAATCGATAAAATTCATAGGGAAGAATTCCTGACACCCGGAACTACAAGAACAAGAGGTCATAGATTTAAACTAACGAAACAAAGCTCCCGGAGAAATATAAGAAAATTTCCTTTTGTAAACAGAGTGGTAGACAGTTGGAACAAGTTAGGTGAGAAGGTGGTGGAGGCCAAAACCGTCAGTAATTTCAAAGCGTTATATGACAAAGAGTGCTGGGGGGACGGCTATCAGCCTGGATAGGGGAAAAGAGGAAAACTACCAAGGGGAAAACTGATAAAAGCTGAACCCCTGTGACGTGTATAATTCCCCCCCCCCTCCCAGAAAGGGATGAAAACCCGCTACACAGAAGGCACAAAAGGCTCAAAAAGAGGCAAAGAGCCCAAGCGCTGCAATCGGGCTCCCCACAAAGACCTGAGAACCCACAACAGGGGCTCCTAGGCCAGAGCCGTCCTCAATGCCCACTAACCTTGCAGAAAAGGTAAAGTCTAGATAAAAGGCAGAAAAAAAAGGGGTCTGCTGGTAGGACCCAGAAGCCTCGGCAGGAGGAACAGGCTCAAATGCCTCCGTCACCAACCCGAATGGGGCAACCCCCAAAGCCGCCAGAGTCAGGAGCAGGGAGGGGGGAAAAGGGCAGAGCGAACAACAGGGAAAGGACTGAGAAGTGCAGATGGAACCAGAGTCGAAGCAACAAACACCCCAAGTCTGGATCCCTTGCATCGCTGAAGCTGCCTGTACTCGAACATCAGTGTCAAGAGTGTGAGAAATTAGAGCAGAAGCAGAGAACATGTCTCGCAAAATTCTGGGTCAAAGGTGTTGTTGACCCAACAAGCAGCATGATAAAGGCATAAAAGGTGACTGTCACCCTGAGACAAGGGCACAGAACAACCCTCAAACTCGCACAAGGCGAGGTGGAACTCAGAAGAGGCATCCACTGGTCAGCTGAGCCCCGACGGGGATTTCCAGGGCCCCCAGGCTGACCTGCTATGGGAAACCCAGGCAAGGCACTGCCAAAACCAGTTAAACCCAAAACTATCAAGGGGAAAACTGCTAAAAGCTGAACCCCTGTGACGTGTACAATCACGGGGGCTTAGTGAAGGGCCACCCAAATACCCTAACGTGGACGAATTGCCAAATAAGGAAGACCGCCCCTCCAAGGAAGGAAAAAAAAAACCCGCAAGAGTACAGCATCACCAAAGGAACAGAACACAGCCCCTACGTAGGTAGGCAAGCTGGGCAGTATCTTGCGCCCCAACCAGCAAGACAACAGTACTTCCTACCCAAGGCCAAACAAAGGCCACAAAAACCACAGCTGGCCCCAAGGGCGGGGCAAAAACTTAGCAGCAAGAACTCCTACGGAAGTGGAATCCTGAAAGCTCTATGGAAGATAACCCCTAGAACTCATGGGTAGTACTTACAGGGCAAATAGGAGAGGGAGCCTTAACCATTAAACTGTTCAACACATCATATGACGTGTTGAGTAACTTATGCAAAATGAACTTATGCATATCACGTCATACGACATTTTGGAGTACTACACAAGATTTAAACGACCCGCAGATACACGGGGTTCACATCTCCTTCCTCAGGGCTTTTGTAAACAGATGACATTTAAAAAAAAAATATCATGGGCAATAATCCCGGGAGTGAGGGGCCTCAGTACTGAGTAAGCCACTAAGGCTAGCGCATGCACCATGAGCTCACAGCACTGCTGTTCAGCTTGTGACCACAGCATCGCCTAAAAATGTAAAAAATATATGCAACTGGTATTATTTAATGACGATAGTATTACAGAAGACCCCTGACTGTGATAATAATGACCAGGATTCTGATAATAGCAGGATTGTTGTGATAATTTGTGCTGTACTGTGGGAGGAGTAATGTTGAGGGAGGGAGGGCTGTAGTGTCGTCTGCCGAATCTGTGTGATCACCTGTTGCTGTCTGCACTTACTATACCAGCTTAGTGGTTTGCTATAGTGAACAAAACATGCAGATACTTACATATAATGTCTGTATATAGTGAAAAAAGCAAAAACAGTATGGTGGGAGGAGAATGTTGGCAAGTCAGGTGAGGTGAGGGAGGGAGTGGTGGCCAATGACTGGCTGGCTAGCTGGTGTACCGGCCACTCCTTGCTGCTTTTAGACTCATCATACCAACTTAGTGCTTCGTTATGGTGAACACAAATGTAGATACTTATTACACTATATATACACGTTATATATAACAGCAAAAGGGGTGTTGGGAGAAGCCATTTTGGTGAGGGTGGTGGCATCACATTCCTGACTTGTCATGCTGTGCAAGGGTGGCCACTATGCTCTTTGTGCACTATACCAGTTTAGATGAACAGTTATGGTGAACAAAGCATATAGATATTTATATATAATGTCTGTATATAGTGAATAAAGGTAAAAAAAAGTATGGTGGGAGGAGGATGTTATAATTGACATAATTGAATCAATAATATGCACACTGTAATTTTCAGTACAGTGATTATTCACACATTTTATTATATAAATATATCACAATACACACTATTGAATAATATTACTGCAAACAAAAATCTAAGAACAAATCAGAGACATTGAAATAATTAGGTAACAATATCTTTGAGGCAACTCCCGCCTGACAGCTGGGGCGAAGCAGAGAGCCTCTGGTGCTTGCTGTCAACGCCTCTTTTCTGGGGGGAGCCCCGTCGGCTCCCCGGAGCTATCCCAGGCTGATATGCTAATGTCAGACTTTGGCATCAGTCATGTGTATGGAGTTCTTAGGCCTACCTGGGAACACGGCCAGAACCGGGCTCCCTCAGAGAGGCAAGGGGAGCAATGGCCTATAGAAGCCCCCGTGTGGTTGGAAGCATTCTATGTCTGCCATCGACCGGAACAGGCACCCAGAAAAGTAAGCGCCTCAAAACAAACCCCTATTCTGGTTAAAATTGCTACCAAAAGCCGAACTAGTGGATAGAACTCCCCAACCGAAAACAAGCAAACTAGTGTGACGTCACACACCGCCGCGCCGCTGTCTGCGCAGCTCCCCCCTCCCCGGGAGGGGGAAGGGGGAGCCCCAGACCCCCCACGCCGGAACCTCAGTTCTTGAGGCTGATGCTATAAACGATGGTCGTGTGCTCTGGCTCTGGTGTCGATACTGCATTGTGCTTTGCGTGTGGTGTTGGTTTTGTGGGTGCGAGAGCCAGCAGTTATCTTCAGTACTTGGGCTGCATGCGCCTAGGGCTGCCTTCCCTAGGTGCTCTGTAATTACTGCCCTTGGGGCTTGGGGCCACCTTCCACAGGCTCCTCGGGGTCTGCCTCTGCTGGTCCATTTTACCTTTCGGTTTTCGGCCGCCTGTTGGGCTCTTGGGTGTTCTGTTCTCCCTTGTTACCGGCAAGTAAGAGGCAGTTTGCACTGGTAGGGGCGCAGGGTGCTGCTCAGCTTGTATTTCCCGACATCGCGGCCGGCTCTGTTCCTTGGGGTTCGCTGTCCTCTTGTGGGGGTTTTGTTTTTCTTTTTGTTTTTGCCTGGTGGGGGGTTTTGTCATTTTATTCAGTTTGTTTTTGCCCTTCCACTGTTCTCCTCGGTGGCGCCCCCTGCTAGGTCCCCGTGAGTGTACACGTCTCGGGGGTTCAGCTTTAGAAGTTTGCTTGGTAGTTTTGGGCGCCGGTTTGCAGCACCCTGCCTGGGACTACCTGAGCGCGAGTCCTCTTAAAGTAAACGCTCAGGACCCTGGGAATCCCCTAGGGGGCGCGTGGGTCCGATGGATGTGACCCCGGAGTCCTCACTTGCTGTGTGCGAGTTTGAGGGTTGCTTGGTCCCCTTGTCTCAGGGTGACCCTCATTGTTTTTGCCTCTGCCACGCTGCCTGTTGGGTCGGTGATACTTTCGACCCTGAGTCCTGTGAGTGTTGCTGCTTGCTTGTGACTCAATTTACCCAATCCGGGTACAGGCGGCGCGTGCGTTGCAGTCTAGGTTTCGTCTGTTGCAACGCGCTCGGTTGGTTGCTCACCCAGATGCCCCGGGGCTGCCCCGCTTTGCTTTTCGAGACCCGGACTTGGGGGTGGGGGTCGCTTCGATCCTGGTTCAGTCCGCACCTCCTCGTCCTTCCCCTTCTTTTCGTTCTGGTCCCCCCCCCTGCTTCCGGCCCCGAAGCGTCTGAGGGTTTAGGGGTCGGAGCAGGAGTTACTTGATCTCGAGACTCGGGCAGCTTCGGGGGGTGCCCCTTCCGGGGGGGCGGCAGAGGCATTCGAGTCTTGTCTCCCGGCCGAAGATTCTGGGTATGACCAGTGGGCCCCCCTTCCTCCAGCTTTTCCGGCTGCTCCGTCCTTGTCTTGTGGGGTCAGCTGGGGAGGGGCTGACTTGGGGGCCTTGGGCCCCGCTGGACCCCGCCTGGGTTTTTCTTCCCTCTGAGCGGGGCTTATTGTTACAAGGAGTGGGGTTTTCTTTTCCCCCCTCTGCGTACGAGTTGGATTTGGTGTCGGCCCCTCCCCGGGTTCGGTTCCGTGTTCCCCCGGGTACGTCGGTTCCGTCCTTCCGGAGGTTTTCGGCTTATCGCATCCAACCTGGTGTGGTGCGAGCGGCCTTTGCAGCTTACCTCCTGTGTGACCCGGATTATGCCTTGGAACTGGATCCGTCCGCATTCAGGTTTGGGACTTCGTTCCCTTTCTGGCTCCGTTACGAGGTTCCGGAGTCGTCCTGGTTAGCAGACTGCCCCTTGTTTGTTCTGGATTCCTGGCATTCCTTCTGTCGTTCCCGCACGCTGGAGTGGCGGGAAGCTTCCACGGTGCTGCAGGTTTTCCTGGGGGGCGACCTTGAGTACCTGAATGAGTGCTTGTTTGCCCCTGCCCTTCCCCGCGATGTGGGCGTTATTCAGCTCCATGTGCAGGTTCCCTCTTTTTCGGCGGCACTCGTTGCGGAGGACTTGCACGCCCGGGGCCTTTTGGCTTAGGCCTTGCGGTTCTTTTCCCTCCTGGAGCTGTCTTCGGATTGGCTCGTGGAGGATGTGAGGACGCTTGGGTCCGTCCCGGGGTCCGGCACCTTGTCCTCGGCTGCGCGTTCGTCGGCTGCCTTGTTGAAGCTGTTCACGCCGATTTTGCAGGATGCGGTTTCCCTGTTCTATGCTTCCCGTCTCACGTGTCGGCAGGCAGTGCTGGGTTCCTCCGTGAAATTTGCTTGGGCTCTGGCTCTTAGGCGTTCTTCACCTTTTTGTCCTCTTCTGTTTGAGGAGTCGGCTGTGGCGCAGTTTATTCAGGCTGCGTCGGCGGCTTGTCGTCCGATGTCGGACTTGTTGGTTTTCCTGGGGTCCCGGGGTGGGTCTTCCCGGAAAGGTCGTACCAGGGCTCGGGGTTCCTCTCGTCGTGGTAGGCCTCTGGTGTCAGGTTCGGGGTTGGCTCCTCCAGCGGACCCTGCCTCGTCTGGTCGGTGCGGTGTTTGCGCTGTGCAGGGTTCTGGGTCTCGTAAGGGTCGCCGGCTCTTTCGCGGTTTGCCCCCCTTGACGGGGCGAAGGGGGGCGGCTTGCACTGTTCGCCCGCACCTGGTCCCACGATTCGTGGGCCTTTTGGGTCATGTCTCGCGGCCTGCGGTGGCGTTGGGTGGCCCCTCCCCCCTTTGGGGGGTCGGGGCTGGCAGGGCAGGTTTCTTCCCCTGCGCTCTGTCGAGTCGTCTTGGAGTGGGTACGCTTGGACGTCGTCGAAACGACGTCGTCCCTCAGATGGGTTTCCCGTCTGTTTCCAGTTCCGAAACGGGACTGCGCGGACCTGCGGATCATTCTGGACTTGTCCCGTCTGAAGCCCTGGGTTCATTGCCCCTCCTTTCGGATGACTACGCTGTCTCAGGTTCGGCTCCTCTTGGAGCCGGGAGCTTGGATGGTGTCCCTGGACCTCCGGGACGCTTATTGGCATGTCTCGATTCATCCACGGTTCAGGGACTGGCTCGGTTTTGTTGTGGGGCGTCTGAGTTACCGCTTTCGTTGTCTCCCGTTCGGGTTGAACCTGGCACCTCGCGTGTTCACGCGCCTTACACGGGTTGTGGTGGCTCGTTTGCGTCTCCTAGGTGTTCGGGTGTTGGCCTACCTCGACGACTGGCTGGTTTGGGCTCCCAGCCAGTCAGCTTGCTTGCTAGCCAGGGATTTGGTTCTTTCCCAGCTCGCCGAGTTCGGGTTCTTGGTGAACTGGAGGAAGTCCCATCTGGTTCCCTCGCAGGTTCGGACTTGGCTGGGTCTCGTTTGGGACTCTCGAACCTCCCCCTTGTCTCTCCCTCCGGAGTCTCTCCTGCGGCTGCGGTCCCACCTTCGTCTGTTTCTGGAGGGTTCTCAGGTCACCTGGCGGTTGCTCGAGGGGCTGTGCGGGAGCCTGAACTTCGCGATGGTGGTCTACCCGCCGGGTCAGGTTTGGCTTCGACAGCTGTTCTGGTTCCTTCGGGGTTCCCCCTTCCGCCTCTCTCGCAATCGCAGAGTTCGACCCCCGGGGGACTTGCGTCAGTTGCTGCGTCACTGGCTTCCTCTTCGGGTTTTTCGGGGTTCAGTGCCTTGGCGCCTACCCGAGCCCTCGCTCGATGTGTACACGGATGTGTCGTCTCTCGGCTGGGGTTTTGTGACCAGTGCTCACCAGGCCGGCCAGGGGCATTGGGATCCGTCCTTCCGTCGAGCTCACAGCACGGTGCGGGAGTTTGCGGCAGTGTGGTTTGCTCTGGGGAGGATTTGGGTGGCCCACGGATCGACGATTCGGCTCCATTCGGACTGCTCTCCGGTGGTTCATTGCCTGAACCGCGGGGGTTCGATGCGGTCCTTGTCTCTTTGGGGTTGGTCGCTTCGGGTGACTCGTCTGCTGAGTTCTCGGGGTTTGGCTCTCTTGGCGGTTCACGTACGGGGCGTGTCCAACGTCTTGGCCGACACCCTGTCTCGCTTCGTTCCCCTCTCCACGGAGTGGACGGTCGACGACGAGCCCTTCCGTTGGCTTTGCCAGACATTTGGGCGCCCCAAGGTGGACTTCTTCGCGTCGGCGTGGTCGCAGCGTCTTCCCGTTTATGCGGCGCCCTTCCCCGATCGCGAGGCCGTCGGGGTCGATACCTTTCGGCTAGACTGGTCGAGGTGGGGGTTCCTGTACCTCTTTCCCCCGGTTCGGCTGTTGCTCCAGGTCCTGACTCGCTTAGAGACTTACCAGGGGAGAGTTGTCCTTCTGGCCCCTTGGTGGCCGGCCCAGCCTTGGTTTTAGGCGCTGGTTGCTCGGTGTCCGAACCCGAGGGTTTTCCCGCGGCTCCGCCTCTTTCAGCAGATCAGGCCGGTACGTCACGTGGCTGGTTCGATCTTCTCCTCGAGTCTTCGCGTATGGTTTTTTTGACTCGAGTCTATCATAATCTCTATGGTGATCAGGTGGCCTCCTTGTTGGTGTCCCACCTGAGGGCTTCTTCTCGGCGGCAGTATGAAGTTTCCTGGCGGTTATTCCGTTTCTTTTTGCGTCTTCGTCGTGTTTGTTCCTTGTCTGTTCGGGTGGTCTTGTCCTTCCTCTCGTGGTTGTTTCAGGACCGTCATCTTATGCCTAACACTGTCGCTTCGTATTGTGCGGCGCTGGCGGAGCCACTTCAGCTTGCTTTTGGTATCGATGTTACGTCTGCGCCGTTTCGCAAGCTGTCTCGTGCATTGTTTCACCTCCGGCCTGCTCATGCGTCGCCTGAGCCGTCCTGGTCTTTGGACAGAGTGCTCGCTTTCCTTTCGTCGCCTCGTTTCGTTGTGGCCCCTTCGGTCCAGGATTGTTTTTCCAAGGCACTTCTCTTGTTGGCTTTGGCCTCTGGGGGTCGGGTAGAGGAGCTTCATGCTCTCCTCCGGCGCAGGGGTTTCTGCTCTTTTGGTCGTGGTGATTGTTTTGTTCGTTTGCAGCCGTCTCCTTCTTTTCTGGCGAAGAATGAGACAGCTGCATTTCGGAGGGGTCCGTGGGTGGTTGATGCTTGGTTGGTCGAGCCAGGGGTGCATCATGTTTTGTGTCCGGTTGCGGCGCATCGCCGTTATTTGCGCGCCACAGCTTCTGTGTCCGGGGACGCGCTGTGGGTTGATCCGGTTTCCCTTCTTCCCTGTTCATGGGTTCGGGTCTCCCAGGTCGTCCGCAGGGTTATTAAGTCCAGCCAGCCTGCGGTCTATCCCCGTGCCCATGACGTTCGTAAGTTTGCGGCTCTTGCTGCCGTCTTTGGGAATATGTCTTGGTCTGATATTCGGGCGCGGGGATTTTGGCGGTCGAACAGGGTCCTGGCTGCTCGTTACCTTGTGAATGTCCCTGGGCCCCGTTGGGCCTGTGTTGCTTTGGGTCGGCGGTTGCAGCCAGTTGTCTCGGCTTCGAGTTGAGGAGTGAGCGACGACCGCCTCCCGGGTAAGTCCCTCTTTTTTCTGTCTGTGGGTAGTTAGCTCCGTGGAGCCGATGGGGCTCCCCCCAGAAAACCAGCGATGAATGTGATGAAACGCCATTTTCTGGGTGAGTCTCGGAGGCTTCCCGGCATCCCTCCCTCCCTCCGGTCGGCGGTTTTTCGCGTTTTTGACCTCCAGCCTCAAGAACTGAGGTGTGGATAGCCGGCGTGGGGGGTCTGGGGCTCCCCCTTCCCCCTCCCGGGGAGGGGGGAGCTGCGCAGACAGCGGCGCGGCAGTGTGTGACGTCACACTAGTTTGCTTGTTTTCGGTTGGGGAGTTCTATCCACTAGTTCGGCTTTTGGTAGCAATTTTAAAAAGAATAGAGGTTTGTTTTGAGGCGCTTACCTTTCTGGGTGCCTGTTCCGGTCGATGGCAGACATAGAATGCTTCCAACCACACTGGGGCTTCTATAGGCCATTGCTCCCCTTGCCTTTCTGAGGGGGCCCGGTTCTGGCTCATCGTCCTCGGTAGGATGAACTCCAATTGACTGATGACTCCGGACTAATATGCACATATCAGTCCGATAGCTCCAGGGAGCCGGATGACTCTACACAGAAAAAATATTACAGTATTTTATTCACCGATACAAATTATATTATATTAACATAATTTCTTTATATTAATTATTCTAGAACAGAGTTAATATTTCTGGCAAACGTATCCCAGAGCAGAGCTAACATTTCTGACAGGATTAAACATATTCCAAAGCTGGGCTAACATTTCTGACATACAGTGACACCTTGGCTTACAAATGCCCCTATTTACAAACTTTTCAGGTTAAGAGCCCAATTTCTTCAGAAAACTCGAATCAGGTTACGGGCTTTGCCTCGGGAAATGAGTTTGTTGATACGTGTATGACCAATCTAGCGCACAGTGGCACAGCGATTGTGCCTCAGTTTACCAGTGGCTCCCGCCTAGTGACAATCCCGCCCGAATTCTTTGTAAAGAATTTCAGTGTTTTTTTATTTTTGGGTATTTGAACATAAAAGTATTATATATCTTCCCATGGGTCCCAAGAAAGTCAGTGGTAGGGTTCAACCTAAGAAAATAGTTGTGAGTAGAGGATGTCCCTTCCTCATTAAGAAAGTGTGTGAAGTATGGAAAGAACTGCAAAGTTTTGTTAAAAAAACTCACCCAGATAAAGCTGTAGCAGGCCGTTGCATTGACCTTTTAACCAGTGAACTGCACAATGCGCCTGCATGCGCTTAACGGGGGGGGGAAAAGATGATGGGTTCACATCATCTTCCTCAGGGCTCTTGTAAACAGACGCCATTAAAAAAAAATTGTGGGCAACATTCCTGGTTGTGAGAGCCTCAGTACTGAGTGAGCAACCAAGGCTGGCACACACAGCATGAGCTCACAGCACTGCTGTTCAGCTTGTGACCACAGCATTGCCTAATAATATCAAAATATATATGTATGGATTAATTCAATTTCCATTATTTCTTACGGGGAAAATTTGCTTCAGTTTACTAATATTCGGCTCACGAGCCGTCTCTGGGAATGGATTAAATTCGTAAGTTGAGGTACCACTGTACTAACATATCCCAGAGGAGGGCTAATATTTATGACAAGATTAAAATATCCCAGAAGCAGGCTACCATTTCTGATAAATTAACATATCCCAAAGCTGGATTAATGTGTTTAACAAACTAACATATACCTGAGTTGGGTTAACATTCAAACAAACATCCCAGAGCTGGGTTAATATTCTGACAAACATCCCAGAGCTGGGATAATATTATGACAAACATCACAGAGCTGGGATAATATTCTGACAAACATCCCAGAGCTGGGATAATATTATGACAAACATCACAGAGCTGGGATAATATTCTGACAAACATCACAGGGCTGGGATAATATTCTGACAAACATCCCAGAGCTGGGATAATATTCTGACAAACATCACAGAGCTGGGTTAATATTCTGACAAACATCACAGAGCTGGGTTAATATTACGAGTAAAAGGAGACAAGACTCAGGTACACAAAGGTTACGAATAAAGGGAGACAAGACTCGGGTACACAAAGGTTACGAGTAAGAAGGGACAAGACTCAGGTACACAAATGTTACGAGTAAGGGTAGACAAGACTCAGGTACACAAAGGTTACGAGTAAGGGGAGACAAGACTCAGGTACACAAAGGTTACGTGTAAGAAGGGACAAGACTCAGGTACACAAAGGTTACGAGTAAGGGGAGACAAGACTCAGGTACACAAAGGTTACGAGTAAGGGTAGAGAAGACTCAGGTACACAAAGGTTACGAGTAAGGGGAGACAAGACTCAGGTACACAAAGGTTACAAGTAAGGGTAGACAAGACTCAGGTACACAAAGGTTACGAATAAAGGGAGACAAGACTCGGGTACACAAAGGTTACGAGTAAGAAGGGACAAGACTCAGGTACACAAAGGTTACGAATAAAGGGAGACAAGACTCGGGTACACAAAGGTTACGAATAAAGGGAGACAAGACTCGGGTACACAAAGGTTACGAGTAAGAAGGGACAAGACTCAGGTACACAAAGGTTACGAATAAAGGGAGACAAGACTCGGGTACACAAAGGTTACGAGTAAGAAGGGACAAGACTCAGGTACACAAAGGTTACGAGTAAGGGGAGACAAGACTCGGGTACACAAAGGTTACGAGTAAGGGTAGACAAGACTCAGGTACACAAAGGTTACGAGTAAGGGGAGACAAGACTCAGGTACACAAAGGTTACGAGTAAGGGTAGACATGACTCAGGTACACAAAGGTTACGAATAAAGGGAGACAAGACTCGGGTACACAAAGGTTACGAGTAAGAAGGGACAAGACTCAGGTACACAAAGGTTACGAATAAAGGGAGACAAGACTCGGGTACACAAAGGTTACGAATAAAGGGAGACAAGACTCGGGTACACAAAGGTTACGAGTAAGAAGGGACAAGACTCAGGTACACAAAGGTTACGAGTAAGGGGAGACAAGACTCGGGTACACAAAGGTTACGAATAAAGGGAGACAAGACTCGGGTACACAAAGGTTACGAGTAAGAAGGGACAAGACTCAGGTACACAAAGGTTACGAATAAAGGGAGACAAGACTCGGGTACACAAAGGTTACGAATAAAGGGAGACAAGACTCGGGTACACAAAGGTTACGAGTAAGAAGGGACAAGACTCAGGTACACAAAGGTTACGAGTAAGGGGAGACAAGACTCGGGTACACAAAGGTTACGAGTAAGGGGAGACAAGACTCAGGTACACAAAGGTTACGAGTAAGGGGAGACAAGACTCAGGTACACAAAGGTTACGAGTAAGGGGAGACAAGACTCAGGTACACAAAGGTTACGAGTAAGGGGAGACAAGACTCAGGTACACAAAGGTTACGAGTAAGGAGGGACAAGACTCAGGTACACAAAGGTTACGAGTAAGGGGAGACAAGACTCAGGTACACAAAGGTTACGAGTAAGGGGAGACAAGACTCAGGTACACAAAGGTTACGAGTAAGGGGAGACAAGACTCAGGTACACAAAGGTTACGAGTAAGGGGAGACAAGACTCAGGTACACAAAGGTTACGAGTAAGGGGAGACAAGACTCAGGTACACAAAGGTTACGAGTAAGGGGAGACAAGACTCAGGTACACAAAGGTTACGAGTAAGGGGAGACAAGACTCAGGTACACAAAGGTTACGAGTAAGGGGAGACAAGACTCAGGTACACAAAGGTTACGAGTAAGGGGAGACAAGACTCAGGTACACAAAGGTTACGAGTAAGGGGAGACAAGACTCAGGTACACAAAGGTTACGAGTAAGGGGAGACAAGACTCAGGTACACAAAGGTTACGAGTAAAGGGAGACAAGACTCGGGTACACAAAGGTTACGAGTAAGGGGAGACAAGACTCGGGTACACAAAGGTTACGAGTAAGGGTAGACAAGACTCAGGTACACAAAGGTTACGAATAAAGGGAGACAAGACTCAGGTACACAAAGGTTACGAGTAAGGGTAGACAAGACTCAGGTACACAAAGGTTACGAGTAAGGGTAGACAAGACTCAGGTACACAAAGGTTACGAATAAAGGGAGACAAGACTCAGGTACACAAAGGTTAAGAATAAAGGGAGACAAGACTCAGGTATATTAATACACTCACCAACACAGGTTTTGGTTTTTCTCTCCATTTTCCTCCATTTTTCATTTACGAACGTACATGATAACTGACGGGTCTCGTCCTCAAGGGGTTCGGAAACCAAGTGGTGCGCTATATAAGTATCTACAGGTTTTATTCACCATAACTGTACAACTAAGCTGGTATGGTGCCCAAAGAGCATAGTGTCCACCCTACATAACATGACAAGTCATGCAGATGATGCCTCTCCCTCACTAAAATGACTCCTCCCAACATACTCCTTTAGTTGTTATTACACTAATACACACATTATATATAAGTATCTACATTTGTCTTCACCACAGAGAACCACTGAGCTGGTATGGTGAGTGCAGACAATAACAGGTGACCACACAGTTAGCAAACAACGTTATCTCCCTCCCTCAGCATTACTCCTCCCACAATACTACGCACAGAGCTAATTATCACAACAATCCTGCTATTATCAGAATCCTGGTCATTTTTATCAGTCAGGGGTCTTCTGTAATACTATCATTGCTAAATAATACCAGTTACATGTATATTTTTACATTTTTAGGCAATGCTGTAGTTACAAGCTGAACAGCAATGCTGTTAGCTCATGCTGCATGCGCCAGCCTTGGTTGCTCAGTCAGTACTGTAACAAACTTTAATGATAATATTAAATCTATCAGAATAGACAAAGAACAATCACCATATCATCAGACAGATGCTCACTAAGCTAGATAAGTAAGACCTTATTCAATGATAAGTAAGACCCAATGATAAGTAAGACCTTATTCAATTAACTGCAAATATAAAACCAGCCCTTATATTAACCCTTAAATGGGGCAATACATACATATACGATGGGAGTAACTGTCGCAGAATGGCGCACATCGTACATTTACGATTGAGGGTCTAGCACCTGATTTCAAATGCCCCGCGAGGGATAGGGGCAATTATAGTCCAGCCAGGATCGATAGTAAACAGACACCATCTTGGGAAAAAATTGTGGATAACATTCCTGTGAGAGCCTCAGTAATGAGTGAGCAACCAAGGCTGGTGCATGCAGCATAAGCTAACAGCACTGCTGTTTAGCTTGTGAACACACCATCACTTAAATATGTAACAATATCAGGCAATGCAATGGTATATAGCAATGGTTCACACATTTTATTATATAAGTATATCACACTACACACTATTGAATAATATTACTGCAAAAAATTAAGAAAAAATAAACCAAAAACATTGAAATATATAGGTAATAATATATTTGTGGCAACTCCCGCCTGACAGCTCAGGCGGAGCAGACCTCCTCCAATACTTGCTCTGTCAACGCCTCTTTTTTGCTAGACTTCCTTGCCCTATTGCGGCCAAAATATGCCATCTACAATTTTTTTTTTATTAAGTGTCTTGTGTTCAGGGAACAAAAGTTAACACTTTTATCAGACAAAAATATTTTGGATTTTTTTTCTTGCGCCTGGCGGTGTTGAAGGCATTAACCACTGTGATGCACCGAGTTTATTGTGAAATTCCCCCTGTCCACATAAAATCAAGTGTTCCCCCAAAATCCTTTTTTCTTCGTAAAATGATAAATTCCCTTCCCTGAACATGTCTATGTAAAAATAAATACCAAATTCCATTCACTTTGGCTGTGGGGACGTGGACAAGGTGTGCTGTGACGTCATCAGGGCCTGGTCGCCCGTGCGTGACACGCCCAGACACGGTCGCACAGGCCATTCAAGTACAGGGTGTTGCCACAAATATATTTTCAATTATTTGTTCTATGTTTTTCCAATGCTGTTTTATTTTTTGTAATGTATATGATGCATATTTGTGTCCTTTACAATATGTATACAGTAGAACGTTCATAATGTTCCATAGAACTGTGATACACGTGTCAGTAATGTGTCCACAATAAATGTTTATTGTCGCAATATTACTTGTTAAAAATTCACTAAAATTACAATATGTACAGTTTCACACACTATTTACACAGTAACACACTGTATTACACACTCAGTACTTCGGAAGTGAGTCAGATAATCAACGAAGTGGTCCATGATACACAGCAAGACTTCGTTCTCGTTGCACCAGGTACAGATAGATTTTCGCTTCATGTTTCTTCGTTCTGTGTGCTTGCAAATAACACACTCCTGTACACCCTTAGCTTTAGTACCTGTAGGTGGTATGTAGTCAAGCTTGTAAAGCGTAAGGTAGTCTTGAAAAGATTATAGGGAAAAAATCAATTTGTAAGATGGTCTTGAAAAGATCGCTTTGTAAGTTCCCACATAGGAAGAGATTCAGCCAGCCTCGAAGAGTGTCAATCAGTCTGGAAGAGATTCAGCCAGCCTCAAAGAGTGTCCATCAGTCAGGAAGAGATTCAGCTATTCTTGAAAATATCTATGGAAAACACCACCATGGAAACTGCTAACACTGTTCATCTATGCTACTTGTATCAGATGCATCATCACTGAACGCAGAAAACGATTCATCTATATAAATTGGAGATAGCACAGGTGAGCAAGGATGGCGCTCTGAGCTACAACGGGATACGCTCGCTGTATCGTCCTCATAGGTGCTGTATCACTTGCATTCGACCTTTGTGTTAGGTCCTTATTGCGCCTAGCTTCACCAATATTATGACCCTTATGTTCTTCAAATAAGGTTTGAATTTCACCAACAGAGCGCGATCTTTCAACACTGAGTCAGACAGGTGTTTGGGAGCCAGAGGTGCGTGTGCCACCCATGGTTGCACACTCAGTACTAACCCAGCCAGCAGCCCTAGGGCATTCTGGGAATTTGTTCTAAGATGACTGCCTCTCACTGGAGGAACTAAGAGTACATTTCGTACACAACCAACCGTGCACACATTTAGAATAGGTACGAAAAAATAAAAAAAAGTTTTCTCGGTTGGTGCAGTTTCCCAGTGACCGAGAATACTCGGTTGGCGCAGTTCAGTGGTTAAGGCCCAGAGCAGCACAAGTGTTAATGAGTGCCTAACCAAGCAGCGTTGATCCTCTACAGACTGCATCATAATCACAAACAAAACCCAAATCTTATCAAGCAGTGCTACACCAGGAATGGAACGATCATTGCTAAGAAAGAACAGGCAAAAATATGAAATAAAAATGCTGATCAAATAAATTGCAAACCAAAAGCCTAACTAGCAACAGAACTTCCCCAGTCACAACCAAGGAAAACAGTATGACGTCACCACAAACGCCGAGCATCCGTCTGCGCAACCCTCCCCCCCCCTCCCTGAGAAAGGGATGGAGGGGTCCCAGACTTCCGCACCGGCAACTCTCCCCAGTTCAGAGGCTGAGAATCAAAAACGCTAAAAAAACGCCAACCGGAGGGAGGGAGGAATGCCGGGGAGCCTCCGGGTCTCACCCAAAAAATGGCTTTTCATTACATTCAACGGTGGTTTTCTGTGGAAAGCCCCTTCAGCTCCCCGGAGCTACCTAACCAAAGAAAAAGAAAAGAGGGACTTACCTGGGAGGCAGTCGTCACTCGCTCATCAACTCAAAGTCGAGACAACTGGCTGCAACTTGCGACCCAAGGATACACACGCCCGAGAAGGGCCAGGAACATTAACAAGATACCGTGCGGCCAGGACCATGTTCGACCTCCAAAAGCCCTATGCCCGAATGTCAGCCCAGGACATATTCCCCAAAACAGCAGCCAAAGTCGTGAACTTACGAACGTCGTGGGCACAGGGAGAGACTGCAGGCTGACTCTACCAAATAATCCTGTGGATGACTTGGGAGACCCGCGCCCTGGAACAGGAATGAAGGGAAACCCGGATCCACCCAAAGAGCGTCCCTTACCACAGAGGCTGTGGCGCGCAGGTAACGACGAAGAACTGCAACCAGACACAAAACATCATGCACCCCCGGCCGAAGCAACCAAGCATCAACAACCCAAAGACCCCTTCGGAAAGCAGCAGACTCATTCTTCGCCAGAAAAGAGGGAGAAGACTGCAAACGAACGAAACAACCACCAGGACCGAAAGAGCAGAAACCCCTTCTCCGGAGGAGAGCATGAAGCTCCCCGATCTGAACCCCAGAGGCCAATGCCAACAAGAAAAGAGCCTTAGAAAAACAGTCCTGAACCGAGGGGGCCACCACAAGTCGAGGAGAAGAGAGAAAAGAGAGCACCCGGTCTAATGACCAGGACGGCTCAGGCGGCGCATGAGCAGGCCGGAGGTGAAAGAACGCCCGAGAAAGCTTGCGGAACGGAGCAGAAGTGACATCCACCCTAGGAGCTGTGTTGTTGATGTAAGGAGGTCCCTTTGATTATTCAGGGGAATTCACGGTGCTTAATGCGAGCAAGAAATTGATTAGTTATAGCCTAATTATAAGAATTAGTGCCAGCTGTCCGCGTAGTGACGGTGTTTTATATTAACGTAAATTGCCTTGCTGAAGTAGTTGTGATTGCACACAGTAGTTCCTTGCAACTGTTGCAAGATTAGAGGGGCAGTAATGCAGGTATACTTTTGTTGTTGCCAAACCGTGTGTTATTACTGTATGGGTGCAGTAATTAACGTGTTGCAGAAGCTGCAACCGTATGTGGGCTGTGCATTTATGTTGTTATGCATGCCACTGTAAGTGTGACCTATGTAACCTGGGGTTACTTTGTATTCTTTAAGTTGTGTTGAGGACTTAAGGATTCAGTGAGTTAATTAATGGGAACTAACTTTATAAGGGGTTGCACATTACTTGATGAGTGTGAGAGCTGTTAAAGGTGAACAGTGCTGAGCTTGTTGAAATACGTTTCCGGTGCAATTAATTGTCTGTGTGACAACTAATTGATACTTGCAAGGAGTCAAGTGTGATGTAATGTAAGAGACTTTGAGTTATTGTTAACAAGATGACTTGTGTTAAGAGAGACACGTGTTTGTGATTAACGTAGAAGTACCTTGTTGCTGACTGCTGTGATCAGTCAATTAATGTAATTAATCACATAATCAATTTTGTAATTGATTAAGGCAATTTCTTTTGTTTATCATCTGGTGACAGGAGTAAAGTAACTTAAGGATTACTGAAGTAGTGTCTCAGAATCCCACCTTGCCTGGCTTTGTTTACAGTTTACAGTGCAACTTCTTGCAGGGAGTTGCAAAGAGTGTTCACATTAGGTTGTGATAGGGGGAGTCACTGTTGGACTACCCGCCTAGTTACGTGGGTATCTCGGCTGTAGGGTTGGAGGACCCGTAAGATTGTGATTATAGTATCTGTTCACCGTGAAGCCGTGACAATATTGATTGCAAGCTTGTGTCATCAGTGGGCATCATTGTTCAGTTAGTTCATGTATCAGCCCGCAGTGCGAAGGGCTGTTGAATAACTGTGTTGCAAGTGCCACTGGATAGACAATAACGTAACGAATCACTCACTGTGGTGTAAACTAGGCTTGTGAATTATTTTTCTATTTTTTGCTTTGCAATATTGCGTCATCAGTGGGCACACCTGTGTTCAGGTTAGTTCAGTATGCAGCCGCACAGCAATGGACCGGTGTCATTGCTATTTTAGCTGTTTGTTTTAGTGCCACTGGATGGACATTAACGTAACATAAACTTGATGTTGTATTAGTTTAGTCTCTTGTTATTAATAAATTATTTGTTGTTATAGAAACGGTCTTTGATGTCAACCCTTCAACCATTCTTTTCCACCCATGTTCTGCTTTATTACGATTGCTGCAATGTTTTAAATGACGGTTGTTCTTGGGAATTCGAATTCCAATTCATAGCACCACATCAAATACAAATATTTGATTGTGAGAACCCGTCGGTTACCCTTTATTGGTTTTAACGTCCTGTTTAACTAGGAGGAATCAGCAGCCTATATGGACAGGTTTTCACCCTAGTGGTGGAAGCCTGGCGGTTTGCTCCCACTTTTCCTTTTTCTATTGGACTCATGCTTATCTGCCGTGTGCAGTTCTTTAAACTTGAGGTCCACCTCCTAAGGGAGGTAGGCGTAGAAAAAAATCTCACAGCCCTCTCATAAAGTTTCTTAAAATTGGCAATGATTTTCTGGTCCATAGGCTAAAGTAGAGGATTGGTGTTGGGAGGAAGGAACTTTATTGTAACAAAACTAAATTCCTCCATCAATGAATCCTCCAAGCCTGGAGGATGGGCAGGAGCATTATTGGGGAGAAGCAGGGCCTTGAGTGGCAAACTGTTCTCCTGCAAATATTTTTTGATGGCAGGGCACACCACTTCATTCACCCACTCCGTAAAAAATTGCCTAGTCACCCATGCCTTTGCATTAGCCTTCCACATCACACACATTTTGTGTTTCTGCATATTATATTTTTTGAAAACCCTTGGATTTTCAGAATGATACACAAGCAAGGGTTTAATTTTCAAATCGCCATTCGCATTACCACACAACACTAGAGTAAACCGATCTTTCATAGGCTTGTGTCCAGGCAATGACTTCTCCTCCTTGGTAATGTATGTTTTGTTTGGCAATCTTTTCCAAAATAGCCCTGTCTCGTCACAATTAAACACTTGTTGTGGTAGGTATGCCTCACTTTGCGCAAAATCTTTAAATTCGCCAATGAATCTTTCAACCGCTGGTTTGTCTGAGCTGGCAGCCTCCCCATGCCTAACAACACTATGAATTCCACTTCTTTTTCTAAATTTCTCAAACCATCCCCTGCTCGCATTAAACTCTTTCACTTCTGCATCACTCGTTCCAGGGGTTTTCTTCAAAAGGTCTTCATGCAATTTTCTTGCCTTTTCACAAATGATGGCCTCCTAAACGCTATCACCCGCTAACTCCTTGTTGTGTATCCAAATTAATAATAACTGTTCAACATCTTCAAGTGTTTGTGTTCTATGTTTTGTGACTATTGATACGCCTTTTGCCACTTTAGCACCCATAATGTCCTTTTTCTTAGCCAGTATGGTGGATATCGTTGACTGGGATTTGTTGTATTGCCTAGCCAATTCAACAACCCGCACACCATCTTCATATTTACGAATGATCTCTTGTTTCTGATCTATGGTCATCCTTACATGGGATCTCATATGTTGAGCCTTACCACTGACTTTCCTGGGACTCATGCCATGATATATAATAATTACTTTAATTAATTTAATGTTCAAAATGCAAAAAATCACCACAAACGCGGAATTTCTTATAGGCGCGATCGTCACTAAGTGGGCAGCTGTACTAAACTGAGGCAGGTCGGAACGCGAGACCGGGAACCACACGCTCGGTCGACCCGAACGTGTACCAACAAATATCGTCAGTCAACAACACCATCGTATGTCGAGTCGCATTTTTCGATGAAATTTACATCGTAACTCGAAATTATCGTAAGTCGAGGTGCCACTGTATATCCATATCAGCCATAATAGCTCCGGGAAGCCGACAAGGGCTCCCCCAAGAGAAGCACAAAAACAATTCAATTCTTCACAAAGAATTCAGACATGATCATCACTAAGCAGGAGACACTGGTAAACCAGGAACCACGCGCTCGGTCGACCTATACGTGTATCAACAAACTTGCCAAGCGAGGCAGAGCTCGTATACCGAGTCAAATTTTTATGAAGAAACTGAGCTCGTAAGCCGAAATATTAGTAAAGAGGGGCATTCGTCAACCGAGGTTCCACTGTACTGTACAGTGCATCCTCACTCTTAACCCTCAAACCGCACATATCATATATAAATGATATCAGTGACAAAACCGAAACCGCGCACATCATTTATATATGATTTCGTGTCTAGCGCTATAATTTAAACTCCCCGCCTGGGATAGGGGCAGCTATAGTACAGCCACGACCGATAGTTGCCAGATGCCACCTAGAAAAAAAATCCAGGCCAATATTCTTGGGTGTTACAGCGTCAGTATTGAGCAAGCCACCAAGGCTGGCGCACGCAGCACGAGCTCACAGCACCGCTGTTCAGCTTGTGACCACAGCATCGCCTACAAATACCATAATATATATGATACTGCTATTATTTAGCAGTGATAGTATTACTGAAGCCCCCTGACTGTGATAAAACTGACCAGGATTCTGATAATAGCAGGATTGTGGTGATATTTAGAGCTGTGCTCCATGGAGGGAGGCGTAAGGCTGTGCGAGGGAGGGTTGTGGCGTCGTCTTCTGACTGTGTGTGGCCACCATTTATTGACTGCACTCACCATACCAGCTTAGTGGTTCGATATGGTGAACACAAATGTAGATACATATATATAACGTGTGTATAGAGTGTGATAACAGCGAGAGGAGTAGGTTGGGAGCCGCCATTTTGGTGAGGGAAGAGCGTCGTCTGCACGTCTTGGCATGGTGTTTACTGATGGCCACTATGGCTTTTGGGCACCATACCAGCTTATTTGTTCAGGTATGGTGAATAATACAGGTAGATACTTATATATAATATGTGTATATAGCGTAATAACACCACAAACAATATTGTTGAAGGACAAATATTAGTGCGTCTGGCCTTGAGGGCGGCCGCCGATCAGCTGACTGTGTGAGTAGCTACGTCTTTGTGGCCTTTACTCACCATACAAGCTTAGATGTACAGTTATGGTGAACAAAACATGTAAATACGTATATATAACGTCTGTATAGTGAATAAATACAGAAAGAGTATTGTAGGAGGTGAATGAGGGTGAGTGTGGTGGTGTTGAGGGAGGGAGTGGCAGTGAGTGGCTCGCTGGTGTTTGGCGGTCACTCCTCGTTGCTTTTTGACTCACAAGACCAACTTAGTAGTTCGTTATGGTGTACAAAACATGCAAATACTTATATATAACCTGTGTATATAGTGTAACAACAGCAAAACTATTTGTTTATTGTTTTATGAACATAATAATTGAATCACTAATATGCACACCATAATTTTGAGTACAGCGATGGTTCACACATTTTATAATATAAATATACCACAATTCACTGTATGGAATAATATTACTACAAAAAAACTAAGAAAAAATCAATCAGAGACATTGAAATAATTAGGTAATAATATATTTGTGGCAACTGCCGTCTGACAGCTCGGGCGGAGTAGACCTCCTCTGGCGAAGGCTCTGCCAACGCCCCTTTTTTGCCACACTTCCCTACCCTATTGCGGCTAAAATATGCCACCTACGATTTTTGTGTTATTTTTTTCCGTGATCAGGGAACAAAAATGAACACTTCTATAAGACGAAAGAATTTTTTGGATTTTTTTTTTTGTTGCGCCTGTGGGTGTGAATTCCATTTGGGCCCCTAGCGGTTTGAGGGTTAAAATCTGAGACAGGTCAAATAACGGATAATGACAAGGAGATGAGTAGTATTTTTAACAAATATTTTATATCTGTATTTACTAAAGAAGAACTTAACAATATGCCTTCAGCCGAACAAATCTATGTGGGTGGGGATGAGGACAGGTTGACTAGTTTAGCAGTTACCAGGGAGGATGTAATTAAACAAGTAGAAAAACTAAAACCAAACAAATCCCCAGGGCCGGATGAAGTGTTTGCCAGGGTGCTTAAAGAATGCAAAGAGGAGCTTTCCGAGCCACTGTCTACCATATTTAATAAATCAAGAGAGTCAGGCAGAGTGCCAGAGTCATGGAAGGTAGCTAATGTGGTACCAATTTTTAAGAAAGGAGTTATATCACTCGCGTCAAACTATCGGCCAATTAGCCTAATGTCTATTGTGGGAAAGTTACTTGAATCAATAATTGCAAATACAATTCGTCTCCATCTTGAAAAACATAAATTAATAAATGAGTCGCAACATGGTTTTACAAATGGCCATTCAAGTTTAACAAATTTGCTAACTTTTTATTCCAGCATAGTTGAGGCAGTTGATAGTGGTAAGGATTGTGATGTTGTGTACCTTGACTTTAGCAAAGCTTTTGATACAGTGCCACATGAAAGACTAATTAAAAAAATAGAAGCTCATGGTATTGGGGGTGCTAAATTAACTTGGATTAGGGCATGGCTATTCCAAAGGAAACAGAGAGTTAGTATAAATGGGATTAAGTCAGAGTGGGATAATGTTGTTAGTGGAGTACCTCAGGGCTCTGTCCTGGGACCTCTGTTGTTTATAATATATAAAAATGATTTAGATTCAGGTTTGAGTAACAACATTTGCAAATTTGCCGATGATACGAAAATCGGTAGGGAAATTAATTCGGAGGAGGACTCACTATCACTTCAAGTTGATCTAGATAGGGTTTTGAAATAGTCAAATGATTGGCAAATGCAGTTTAATGCTGATAATGTAAAGTTCTGAGGCTAGGTAATGATGATAGAGTTACAAGATACGAGCTAGATGGTGTTGAGATTGCGAAGTCGGATTGCGAAAGGGATCTGGGAGTTATGATTAGTAAGAATTTAAAACAAAAGGATCAATGCATGAATGTTCATAATAAGGCGAATAGGACACTAAGATTTCTTAATCGAAGAATTAGTAACAAGACACCTGGTGTGGTTCTTAAGCTATATCTTGCTCTGGTTAGGCCCCATTTAGATTATGCAGTTCAGTTTTGGTCGCCGTATTATAGAATGGATATAAATTCACTTGAACGTGTCCAACGTAGGATGACTAAGTTAATTCCCCAAATTAGAAATCTTTCATATGAAGAAAGATTAACAAAGCTTAAGTTGCATTCACTGGAAAGGCGAAGAGTTAGGGGTGACATGATAGAGGTTTACAAGTGGATGAATGGACATAACAGGGGGGATATTAAAAGGGTATTAAAAATATCAACACAAGACAGAACACGAAACAATGGGTATAAATTGGATAAGTTTAGATTTAGGAAAGACTTGGGTAAATACTGGTTCAGTGACAGGGTTGTTGATTTGTGGAACCAATTGCCGCGTAACGTGGTGGAGGTGGGGTCCCTCGATTGTTTCAAGCGCGAGTTGGACAAGTATATGAGTGGGATTCGGTGGTTATAGATAGGAGCTGCCTCGTATGGGCCAATAGGCCTTCTGCAGTTACCTTTGTTCTTATGTTCTTATGTGTGATTTGGAGCATTCTATATCTGCCATTGACCGGGACAGGCACCCAGAAAGGTAAGCGCCACAAAACAAACCCCTATTCTGGTTAACAACAAAAATCGACAAACGAGTGGACAGAACTCCCCCAGGAAAACGAACTAACAAGCATGACGTCACACGAGCCGCGTCGCATGTCTGCGTAGCTCCCCCCTCCCTGGGAGGGGGAAGGGGGAGCCCCAGACCCCCGCACCGGCGATCCCCGCCCCAGTTTCTGATCTATGGTCATCCTTACATGGGATCTCATATGTTGAGCCTTACCACTGACTTTCCTGAGACTCATGCCATGATATATAATAATTACTTTAATTAATTTAATGTTCAAAATGCAAAAAATCACCACAAATGCGGAATTTCTTATAGGCGCGATCGTCACTAAGTGGGCAGCTGTAGTAAACTGAGGCAGGTCGGAACGCGTGACCGGGAACCACACGCTCGGTCGACCCGAACGTGTACCAACAAATATCGTTAGTCAACAACACCATCGTATGTCGAGTCGCATTTTTTCGATGAAATTTACATCGTAACTCGAAATTATCGTAAGTCGGGGCAATCGTAAGTCGAGGTGCCACTGTATATCCATATCAGCCATAATAGCTCCGGGAAGCCGACAAAGGCTCCCCCAAGAGAAGCACAAAAACAATTAAATTCTTCACAAAGAATTCAGACATGATCATCACTAAGCCACTAAGCAGGAGACACTGGCAAACCAGGAACCACGCGCTCGGTCGACCTATACGTGTATCAACAAACTTGCCAAGCGAGGCAGAGCTCGTATACCGAGTCAAATTTTTATGAAGAAACTGAGCTCGTAAGCCGAAATATTAGTAAAGAGGGGCATTCGTCAACCGAGGTTCCACTGTACTGTACAGTGCATCCTCACTCTTAACGAACCTCGCTCTAACGAATTCCCAGCTGGTTTGAATAAATTGCATTCGGTACTAAATGTTCAGTGGAATATACAAATATTCATCTGTGTTGTTCTACTGATGGTGTTGACCTAGACTGGCACGGCAAGGCTGGTGAGAGAATTGTGTACTGTACACACTCTTCACATCGACCACTTCAATATCCGTATCACTAGTATCAGACACCTGTACAGTATTAGATCTTTTTCCAGATTCGAGTTATCAATATCATTGACATGGTCATCTCCAAGCAATATGCCCTGCATTTCAACATCAGAGTGTTTTCTCAACATGGCCGAATGGGGACTGGGAGCTCAATGTGGATGTGTCCAACATGGTTGCTACAGTAAAAAACCAGCGTTGAATGTATTGAAACGTCATTTTCTGGGTGAGTCCCGGAGGCTCCCCGGAGCTATCCATGGCTGATATGGATACCCTAACTATTTTGCATCAGTCGATGTGGGTGGAGTTCTAGGCCTACTGGGGACCACGAGCCAGAACCTGGCCCCTTCAGAGAGGCACGGGGAGCAATGGCCCATAGAAATGCATGTGTGATTTGGAGCATTCTATATCTGCCATTGACCGGGACAGGCACCCAGAAAGGTAAGCGCCACAAAACAAACCCCTATTCTGGTTAACAACAAAAATCGACAAACGAGTGGACAGAACTCCCCCAGGAAAACGAACTAACAAGCATGACGTCACACGAGCCGCGCCGCATGTCTGCGTAGCTCCCCCCTCCCCGGGAGGGGGAAGGGAGAGCCCCAGACCCCCGCACCGGCGATCCCCGCCTCAGTTTTGAGGCTGGATATCAAAACCGCGAAAAGAACGCCGACCGGAGGGCGGGAGGGTGCCGGGGAGCCTCCGGGACTCACCCAGAAAATGGCGTTTCATTACATTCAACGCTGGTTTTCTGGGGGGAGCCCCTACGGCTCCCCGGAGCTACTTCACCAAAGACTACCTAAGAAAACAAGGGGACATACCCCGGAGGCGGTCGGTGAACCACTCCTCAACACGAAGTCGAGACGACAACTCAAGGACCCCTCCGGAAAGCAGCAGGAACATCATTCACCAGAAAATGGGAGAACAGCCGCAGACGAAGAAACCTATGACCACGACCATAGGAGCCAAAAACCACTGCACCTGAGAAGAGCATGAAGCTCTGCCACACGACCCCCAGAGGCCAATGCCAACATAAAAAGAGAGCCGAGGCAAAGCAAACCTGACCCCAAGGAGCCACAACCACCATGGAGAAGAAAAACAGGAGAGCACCCTGTCCAAAGACAGGACGGCACAGGCAGTACATAAGCAGGCCGGAGGTGAAACAACGCATGAGACAGCCTGCAAAATGGCGCAGAAGGAACATCAATACCGAAAGCTAGCAGCAGAAACCAAGGTGCCAGACCCAGGAACGGCCCCAAGCGCCTCTACATCCTCCGCAAGCCAATCCTATGACAGCCCCAGGAGGGAAAAGAAAATGCAGGACCAAAACCAAAATGCCACAAGCGTGGAAGTCCACCGCCACAAGTGCAGCCGACAGGGAAGTAACCCACATAAGGAGCCGCCCCGCACCAACATCCCGCGGAAGGGCAGGAGCGAAAAGACTCATTAAGAGGAGCAAAATCGCCCCTAGGAAAACAAGTAGCACCGAGATAGCGCGAAGAGAAGAGATATGCACAAAAGAACAAGAAGGCCAAACACCCAGAAGCTGCCAGGAATAGGACCCACAAGCTCTAGAAAGGACCGGAGGGAAGTAGCAAAACCGTCCCGAACCTTCGAGAACAAAAAGAAGCAAACACAAAGGACGAAGGCACAAAAACCCCGTCGCACCCGAGACCAAAAGTCATGCAGAAACCCCAAGAAGAGGGGGACATGACGGAGAAGGCCCGTCCCGGAAAAAAGGGGCGAAGACCGTAGAAAAGCACCCACCGACAGGACTGAAACAACGGGCATAATGGACAAGGAAACCGAGCCCAGGGAGGGGCCGACGCCCACAAAGCATGTGCGAAGAGGGGGAACGGAAAAACCCCCACACCACAAAACCGCAAGCCCCGCCCAGAGGGGTAGAAATACCCCGGCAGGGACCAACGGGGCCTGAGGCCCCTCACGTGAGCCCCACCCCAGCCCCGGGAACCCCCCCCCTGCAGGCCCTGGGGCCGAGCTGTCCCCTCAAAGCCCCAGCGTCAAGGAAAACCCCGGGGCAGCCAGGAAAAACACTAAGGAAAGGAGCCCAATAGGCTCTGGAACTTGAACCGAAACCGGAGGATAGGCGAGGGGCGAGATGAAGACCCCAAGCTCATCCCCAGCCAGCACAACGAGGCGAGGACAAACCAGAGAATCCAAGGAACATTGAAAAAACAGGCCCGGCACAGCAAGACCAGCAAGGAGGGAGGGCCCCAGAGGGAGCACGGAAGAGCCGAACATAATGCCACAACCAACCCTGACACACAGCTGCAGTACCAAAACCGCAGCAAAACGTCACCACACTCCCCGAGGAAGCAACAGAAGATAGATAAATCGTACATGAGTGGCACACAAGGGGACACTGGCGGAAACCGAGCACCAAACTGAGCCACAGGGACGGTAGAATAAATGTGTGCAGTGTAACAGGCAATCGAAGGAACACATTAGGTAGCCCAACTTGGCCTGACCCCATACACAGCCCCAAGAGCAGAGACGAGAGCGCCCATGAAGCACCGAATCCGCTCGACAGGCAAACGACAGGGAAGAGGCGGAACCAAAGAGCCAGAACCCAATCCTGCAAGCACAAGGAGGCGAGCACAAAACACCCTCGACACAAGAAAACGTACCACCGAACAGGCACCCCCACCGTTGCACCGTGGAACAAAGTGGAGGTGGGGCCCCGAACTCCAGCAAAGTTAGACAAGCATAGGAGAGGGGCAAGAGGAGTACAGGCAGGAGCTGCCTCGGAAGGGGCATGAGGCTACCCGCAGACACCCGTGAACCGAGGAAGGAATCAGGTGGAGAGAACAAGAGCTGCCCAGTATGGGCAAATAGCCCTGCAGTAGGCACCTCGGGTGGTACGGTCCACGTTCTCAAGGATGTATGTACACCCATTCCTACTTCCAAAAACAAAAACAGCGTCAGGACGAAGGAGATGCCAAACCGCACCAACTCACCTGCAGAACATAGGCGCTGAAGGGCCATGACTCAAGATTTCGAGTCCGTAGCCGCCAGAGGCGGCCAGGGCGCCCATGCTGGAGAGGAGGGGAGCAGCGAAGGAGGCTCCCCACCCTAGAACGCAGGGAAAAACCACGTGACTTCCCCACAGCGGCACCCCAGAACACCCCCAAAGCAACAAGGCACGGATTGGATTAAGAAAAGAGCGAGATGTGAAGCCCCCCCCCCCCCGCCCCCCCCCAGAGAAAATGGATGCAGAACACATGTGCACACCGCCCGGAACCAAAACTAACTCCCACGGCGCATGCGCAGGACGCGAAAAAAAAGTAGCCCAACAAGGCGAGAAGTAGCCCAACAAGGCGAGAAGTAGCCCAACTGGCGACAGTAGCTCAACCGGCTACAAGGAGCCCAACAAGGCGAGAAGTAGCCCAACTGGCGACAAGCAGCCCAAACTGCAACAAGGAGCCCAAATGGTGGCTACAAGGAGCCCAAAATGGCTACAAGGAGCCCAAACGGCTACAAGGAGCCCAAACGGCTACAAGGAGCCCAACCTGTCCAGAACAGAAGGAACCAGTATGGAGGCAAACTCCAGGACACTCAGGAGGTAAGCCGCAAAGGCCAACTGCACCGCAGGCGAAGAGATGCAGTTAGCCGAAAACCTCCGGAAGACGGAACCGAAGAAACCACAGGGACACGGAACCGAACCCGGGGAGGAGCAGAACCCAAGCCCAAATCGTACGCAGAGGGGGGAAAGAAAACCCCACTCCTCGCAACAGTAAGCCCCACTTAGAAGGACGGAAATCCAGGCGGGGCGCAATGGAGCCCAAGGCCCCCAAGGCCGCTCCTCCCCAACCCCAAGGAGCCTCTACACCAGGCCCCGGGGCCAAGTCGACCTCCAAAGCCCCGGCCCCACAAGAAAAAGCCGGGGCAGCCGAGAGAGCTGGAAGAGAAGGGGCTCACTGGTCAGACCCCGGAGCATCGGCTGGAGAACAGACTCGAATGCCTCCACAGCTATCCCGGACGGGGCAACCCCCGAAACTGCCCAAGTCTCAGAACCTCTAACCCCGCCCCGACCCCGAAGCCTGCAGATGCATAGGAGCCGGAAGCAGGAGGGGGAAAAACAAGGGGGGCATGGAAGAACCAAGGCTGAAGTGACCAAAACCCCCAAGTCTGGGTCCCTACACAAGCGGGGCAGCATCGGGGCGTCCGGGGAAGCGACAAACCTGAGAGCGTTGCAACATCCTACCCAGCAACGCGCAAGCTGCCTGCACCCATGGGAATTCATCAGCAGACTGGGTGAATGGAGTCACGAACAAGCAACAAAGCTCACAGGACTCAGGGTCGAATGTGTCACCGACCCAACAGGCAGCATGATGGAGGCAAAAACAAGGAGAGTCACCCTGAGACAAAGGGACAGAGCAACCGTCAACTCGCACAAAGCGAGAAGGGACGCAAGGGTCTCCACTATCGGACCCGAGAGCCCCCGGGGGGTTTCCCAGGGCCCCTAGACTGGGTCTGCTAAGGGTTATCCCAGGCAGGGCACTGCTAACCGGCGCCCCAAACTACCAAGCAAACTGCTAAAGCTGAACCCACGGGACGTGTCCACCCGTGAGGGCGAAGCAGGGGATGCAACCACACAAACGAACCTAATATAAGGGGGGGGGAACACGAGGCAGACCCCCTACCAGGCAAAAACAAAAATAAAAGAAAAACCACACACGCGGACAACGTACCCAGAGGGAACAGAGCCAGCCGCTGTCATAGGTGAAAACTAGCTACGCAGTACCCTGCGCCCCACCAGTGCTATAACTACCACTTACCCCAAGGTAAACAAGGGAGGAAAACCCCCAAACACTCGGGGCGGCCAAACGCCAAGCAGCAAAAAGCCAACAGAGGTAGACCCAAGGTGACTTGTGGAAGGCAACCCCAAGCCCCAAGGGCGGTACTTACAGGGCACTCAGGGAAGGTGACCCTAAGCACATGCAGCCCGAGTACCTGAGAATACTACTCCCAGCTCACACGACCACCATAAGAGCAGCACTGCAAACAAGTCACAGCACTGAGACAAGACCGGAGCTGGAGCCACATGACCATGCATTATCCCATCAGCCGAGGAACTGGGGCGGGGATCGCCGGCACAAGGGTCTGGGGCTCCGAACTCCGAACTGGGTTAGCTCATGTGGGAGTTGCGCAAACATGCGGCGCGGCTCGTGTGACGTCATGCTTGTTAGTTCGTTTTCCTGGGGGAGTTCTGTCCACTCGTTTGTCGATTTTTGTTGTTAACCAGAATAGGGGTTTGTTTTGTGGCGCTTACCTTTCTGGGTGCCTGTCCCGGTCGATGGCAGATATAGAATGCTCCAAATCACATGTGCAATTCTATGGGCCATTGCTCCCCGTGCCTCTCTGAGGGGGCCAGGTTCTGGCTCGTGGTCCCCGGTAGGCCTAGAACTCCACCCACATCGACTGATGCAAAATAGTTAGGGTATCCATATCAGCCATGGATAGCTCCGGGGAGCCGTAGGGGCTCCCCCCAGAAATGAATTTTATACAAATATTTTTTGTAGTGGACACAAGTCCGGTCCAAAGTTAGTACTCAGGAGAAAAACAATGGATGCGAGTCCGGTCCAAAGTTACCGATAGTGTTAATATTCTGACAAACATCCTAGAGCTGCGTTAATATTCTGACAAACATCCCAGAGCTGGGTTAATATTCTGACAAACATCACAGAGCTGGGTTAATATTCTGACAAACATCACAGGGCTGGGTTAATATTCTGACAAACATCACAGGGCTGGGTTAATATTCTGACAAACATCACAGAGCTGGGTTAATATTCTGACAAACATCACAGAGCTGGGTTAATATGCTGACAAACATCACAGAGCTGCGTTAATATTCTGACAAACATCACAGAGCTGGGTTAATAACCTGACAAACATCACAGAGCTGGGTTAATATTCTGACAAACATCCCAGAGCTGGGTTAATATTCTGACAAACATCACAGAGCTGCGTTAATATTCTGACAAACATCACAGAGCTGGGTTAATAACCTGACAAACATCACAGAGCTGGGTTAATATTCTGACAAACATCACAGAGCTGGGTTAATATTCTGACAAACATCACAGAGCTGGGTTAATAACCTGACAAACATCACAGAGCTGGGTTAATATTCTGACAAACATCACAGAGCTGGGTTAATATTCTGACAAACATCACAGGGCTGGGTTAATATTCTGACAAACATCACAGAGCTGGGTTAATATTCTGACAAACATCACAGAGCTGGGTTAATATTCTGACAAACATCACAGAGCTGGGTTAATATTCTGACAAACATCACAGAGCTGGGTTAATATTCTGACAAACATCACAGAGCTGGGTTAATATTCTGACAAACATCACAGAGCTGGGTTAATATTCTGACAAACATCACAGGGCTGGGTTAATATTCTGACAAACATCACAGAGCTGGGTTAATATTCTGACAAACATCACAGGGCTGGGTTAATAACCTGACAAACATCACAGAGCTGGGTTAATATTCTGACAAACATCACAGAGCTGGGTTAATATTCTGACAAACATCACAGGGCTGGGTTAATAACCTGACAAACATCACAGAGCTGGGTTAATATTCTGACAAACATCACAGAGCTGGGTTAATATTCTGACTAACATCCCAGGGCTGGGTTAATATTCTGACAAACATCCCAGAGCTGGGTTAATATTCTGACAAACATCCCAGAGCACAACAGTTCAGTATTGAACATACAAACTTATGAACAGAGAAGAATGACAAAGACAATCCTGGGAATTAGGAACCTCGCTGATGAAGACATTAAAAACTTTCTTTGAGTTCTTTACAAAGGTTAAGAATAAGAAGGGACAAGACTCAGGTACACAAAGGTTAAGAATAAGAAGGGACAAGACTCAGGTACACAAAGGTTACGAGTAAGGGGAGACAAGACTCAGGTACACAAAGGTTACGAGTAAGGAGGGACAAGACTCAGGTACACAAAGGTTATGAGTAAGGGGAGACAAGACTCAGGTACACAAAGGTTATGAGTAAGGGGAGACAAGACTCAGGTACACAAAGGTTACGAGTAAGGGGAGACAAGACTCAGGTACACAAAGGTTACGAGTAAGGAGGGACAAGACTCAGGTACACAAAGGTTAAGAATAAGAAGAGACAAGACTCAGGTACACAAAGGTTAAGAATAAGAAGGGACAAGACTCAGGTACACAAAGGTTACAAGTAAGGAGGGACAAGACTCAGGTACACAAAGGTTAAGAATAAGAAGAGACAAGACTCAGGTACACAAAGGTTAAGAATAAGAAGGGACAAGACTCAGGTACACAAAGGTTACGAGTAAGGGGAGACAAGACTCAGGTACACAAAGGTTACGAGTAAGGGGAGACAAGACTCAGGTACACAAAGGTTACAAATAAAGGAAGACAAGACTCAGGTACACAAAGGTTACGAGTAAGGGGAGACAAGACTCAGGTACACAAAGGTTACGAGTAAGGGGAGACAAGACTCAGGTACACAAAGGTTACGAGTAAGGAGGGACAAGACTCAGGTACACAAAGGTTACGAGTAAAGGGAGACAAGACTCAGGTACACAAAGGTTACGAATAAAGGAAGACAAGACTCGATACACAAAGGTTAAGAATAAGAAGAGACAAGACTCAGGTACACAAAGGTTACGAGTAAGGGGAGACAAGACTCAGGTACACAAAGGTTACGAGTAAGGAGGGACAAGACTCAGGTACACAAAGGTTACGTGTAAGAAGGGACAAGACTCGGGTACACAAAGGTTACGAGTAAGGGGAGACAAGACTCAGGTACACAAAGGTTACGAGTAAGGAGGGACAAGACTCAGGTACACAAAGGTTATGAGTAAGGGGAGACAAGACTCAGGTACACAAAGGTTATGAGTAAGGGGAGACAAGACTCAGGTACACAAAGGTTACGAGTAAAGGGAGACAAGACTCAGGTACACAAAGGTTACGAATAAAGGAAGACAAGACTCAGGTACACAAAGGTTACGAGTAAGGGGAGACAAGACTCAGGTACACAAAGGTTACGAATAAAGGGAGACAAGACTCAGGTACACAAAGGTTACGAGTAAGAGGAGACAAGACTCAGGTACACAAAGGTTACGAGTAAGGGGAGACAAGACTCAGGTACACAAAGGTTACGAGTAAGAGGAGACAAGACTCAGGTACACAAAGGTTACGAGTAAGGGGAGACAAGACTCAGGTACACAAAGGTTACGAGTAAGAGGAGACAAGACTCAGGTACACAAAGGTTAAGAATAAGAAGGGACAAGACTCAGGTACACAAAGGTTACGAGTAAGGGGAGACAAGACTCAGGTACACAAAGGTTACGAGTAAGGGGAGACAAGACTCAGGTACACAAAGGTTACGAGTAAGGGGAGACAAGACTCAGGTACACAAAGGTTACGAGTAAGAGGAGACAAGACTCGGGTACACAAAGGTTACGAGTAAGGGAAGACAAGACTCAGGTACACAAAGGTTACGAGTAAGGGGAGACAAGACTCAGGTACACAAAGGTTACAAATAAAGGGAGACAAGACTCAGGTACACAAAGGTTACGAGTAAGGGGAGACAAGACTCAGGTACACAAAGGTTACGAGTAAGGGGAGACAAGACTCAGGTACACAAAGGTTACGAGTAAGGGAAGACAAGACTCAGGTACACAAAGGTTACGAGTAAGGGGAGACAAGACTCAGGTACACAAAGGTTACGAGTAAGGGGAGACAAGACTCAGGTACACAAAGGTTACGAGTAAGGGGAGACAAGACTCAGGTTCACAAGGGTTACGAGTAAGGGAAGACAAGACTCGGGTACACAAAGGTTACGAGTAAGGGGAGACAAGACTCAGGTACACAAAGGTTACGAGTAAGGGGAGACAAGACTCAGGTACACAAAGGTTACGAGTAAGGGAAGACAAGACTCAGGTACACAAAGGTTACGAGTAAGGGGAGACAAGACTCAGGTACACAAAGGTTATGAGTAAAGGGAGACAAGACTCAGGTACACAAAGGTTACGAGTAAGGGGAGACAAGACTCAGGTACACAAAGGTTACGAGTAAGGGGAGACAAGACTCAGGTACACAAAGGTTACGAGTAAGGGAAGACAAGACTCAGGTACACAAAGGTTACGAGTAAGGGGAGACAAGACTCAGGTACACAAAGGTTACGAGTAAGGGGAGACAAGACTCAGGTACACAAAGGTTACGAGTAAGGGGAGACAAGACTCAGGTACACAAAGGTTACGAATAAAGGGAGACAAGACTCAGGTACACAAAGGTTACGAGTAAGGGTAGACAAGACTCAGGTACACAAAGGTTACGAATAAAGGGAGACAAGACTCAGGTATATTAATACATTCACCAACACAGGTTTTGGTTTTTCTCTCCATTTTCCTCCATTTCTCATTTACGAACGTACATGATAACTGACGGGTCTCGTCCTCAAGGGGTTCGGAAACCAAGTGGTGCGCTATATAAGTATCTACATGTTTTATTCACCATAACTGTACAACTAAGCTGGTATGGTGCCCAAAGAGCATAGTGTCCACCCTACATAGCATGACAAGTCATGCAGATGATGCCTCTCCCTCACCAAAATGACTCCTCCCAACATACTCCTTTAGTTGTTATTACACTAATACACACATTATATATAAGTATCTACATTTGTCTTCACCACAGAGAACCACTGAGCTGGTATGGTGAGTGCAGACAATAACAGGTGGCCACACAGTTAGCAAACAACGTTATCTCCCTCCCTCAGCATTACTCCTCCCACAATACTACGCACAGAGCTAATTATCACAACAATCCTGCTATTATCAGAATCCTGGTCATTTTTATCAGTCAGGGGTCTTCTGTAATACTATCATTGCTAAATAATACCAGTTACATGTATATTTTGACATTTTTAGGTGATGCTCTAGTTACAAGCTGAACAGCAATGCTGTTAGCTCATGCTGCATGCGCCAGCCTTGGTTGCTCAGTCAGTACTGTAACAAACTTTAATTATAATATTAAATCTATCAGAATAGACAAAGAACAATCACCATATCATCAGACAGATGCTCACTAAGCTAGATAAGTAAGACCTTATTCAATGATAAGTAAGACCTTATTCAATTAACTGCAAATATAAAACCAGCCCTTATATTAACCTTTAAATGGGGCAATACATACATATACGATGGGAGTAACTGTCGCAGAATGGCGCACATCGTACATTTACGATTGAGGGTCTAGCACCTGATTTCAAATGCCCCGCGAGGGATAGGGGCAATTATAGTCCAGCCAGGATTGATAGTAAACAGACACCATCTTGGGAAAAAATTGTGGATAACATTCCTGTGAGAGCCTCAGTAATGAGTGAGCAACCAAGGCTGGTGCATGCAGCATAAGCTAACAGCACTGCTGTTTGGCTTGTGAACACAGCATCACTTAAATATGTAACAATATCAGGCAATGCAATGGTATATAGCAATGGTTCACACATTTTATTATATAAATATATCACAATACACACTATTGAATAATATTACTGCAAAAAATTAAGAAAAAATAAACCAAAAACATTGAAGTATATAGGTAATAATATATTTGTGGCAACTCCCGCCTGACAGCTCAGGTGGAGCAGACCTCCTACAATGCTTGCTCTGTCAATGCCTCTTTTTTGCCAGACTTTCTTGCCCTATTGCGGCCAAAATATGCCATCTACAATTTTTTTTTTATTATGTGTCTTGTGCTCAGGGAACAAAAGTTAACACTTTTATCAGACAAAAATATTTTGGATTTTTTTTCTTGCGCCTGGCGGTGTTGAAGGCATTAACCACTGTGATGCGCCGAGTTTATTGTGAACTTCCCCCTGTCCACATAAAATCAAGTGTTCCCCAAAATCCTTTTTTCTTCATAAAATGATAAATTCCCTTCCCTGAACATGTGTATGTAAAAATAAATACCAAATTCCATTCACTTTGGCTGTGGGGACGTGGACAAGGTGTGCAGTGACGTCATCAGGGCCTGGTCGCCCGTGCGTGACACGCCCAGACACGGTCGCACAGGCCATTCAAGCACCAGGTGTTGCCACAAATATATTTTCAATTATTTGTTCTATGTTTTTCCAATGCTGTTTTATTTTTTTTAATGTATATGATACATATTTGTGTCCTTTACAATATGTATACAGTAGAACGTTCATAATGTTCCATAGAACTGTGATACACGTGTCAGTAATGTGTCCACAATAAATGTTTATTGTCACAATATTACTTGTTAAAAATTCACTAAAATTACAATATGTACAGTTTCACACACTATTTACACAGTAACACACTGTATTACACACTCAGTACTTCGGAAGTGAGTCTGATAATCAACGAAGTGGTCCATGATACACAGCGAGACTTCGTTCTCGTTGCACCAGGTACAGATAGATTTTCGTTTCATGTTTCTTCGTTCTGTGTGCTTGCAAATAACACATTCATGTACACCCTTAGCTTTAGTACCTGTAGGTGGTATGTAGTCAAGCTTGTAAAGCGTAAGGTAGTCTTGAAAAGATTATAGGAAAAAATCAATTTGTAAGATGGTCTTGAAAAGATCGCTTTGTAAGTTCCCACATAGGAAGAGATTCAGCCAGCCTCGAAGAGTGTCCATCAGTCTGGAAGAGATTCAGCCAGCCTCAAAGAGTGTCCATCAGTCAGGAAGAGATTCAGCTATTCTTGAAAATATCTATGGAAAACACCACCATGGAAACTGCTAACACTGTTCATCTATGCTACTTGTATCAGATGCATCATCACTGAACACAGAAAACGATTCATCTATATAAATTGGAGATAGCACAGGTGAGCAAGGATGGCGCTCTGAGCTACAACGGGATACGCTCGCTGTATCGTCCTCATAGGTGCTGTATCACTTGCATTCGACCTTTGTGTTAGGTCCTTATTGCGCCTAGCTTCACCAATATTATGACCCTTATGTTCTTCAAATAAGGTTTGAATTTCACCAACAGAGCGCGATCTTTCAACACCGAGTCAGACAGGTGTTTGGGAGCCAGAGGTGCGTGCGCCACCCATGGTTACACACTCAGTACTAACCCAGCCAGCAGCTCTAGGGCATTCTGGGAATTTGTTCTAAGATGACTGCCTCTCACTGGAGGAACTAAGAGTACATTTCGTACACAACCAACCGTGCACACATTTAGAATAGGTAAGAAAAAATAAAAAAAAGTTTTCTCGTTTGGCGCAGTTTCCCAGTAACCGAGAATACTCGGTTGGCGCAGTTCAGTGGTTAAGGCCCAGAGCAGCACAAGTGTTAATGAGTGCCTAACCAAGCAGTGTTGATCCTCTACAGACTGCATCATAATCACAAACAAAACCCAAATCTTATCAAGCAGTGCTACACCAGGAATGGAACGATCATTGCTAAGAAAGAACAGGCAAAAATATGATATAAAAAATGGCCAACAATTATTGGCTTTCTTTGTTGATTGTGGCATAGCTGAAAGCCAGCAAACTTACAATGTCATTGCTGCAAGTAATACATGAGTGACAAAGCCTACCCAGCTTAACCATATTTAACACTACACTGCGCAACGCGCCTTGAGATCTCATAGGTATAGCGCATCATTCATAACTCTCACGGCTACATGGGGTTCACAACAGCTTCCTCAGGGCTCTCCTAAACAAACACCATTAAAAAAAAAAAGAAACGTGGGCAATATTCCCGGGTGTGAAGGCCTCAGTACTGAATGAGTAACCAAGGCTATCGCACACAGCATGAGCTAACAGCATTGCTGTTCAGATTGTGACCACAGCATTGCCTAAAAATGTCCAAATATATATATATCTAGTATTATTTAGCCATGATAGTATTACAGAAGAGCCTGACTGATAAAGACTATGTACAATGTTCAGATATCAGTGAATAAACGCTGTTCAAGATGCTCACAGCGCTAGCCACAGCACACTGCCATTATTACGTCCATCTAAAATTCTTTAAGCGACTTCTCATGTGTCATTATAAAATAAACATATGGAAAATTATTCATTTACATGATTTAGTGACCAGGATTCTAATAATAGCAGGATTGTGGTGAGAATTAGCGATGTGGGAGGAGGAGTATTGTTGTTGAGGGAGGGAGGGAGATAGCATTGTCTGCTGGCTGGCTGGCGTGTGGCAACATGTTATTGTCTGGAACCACGATAACAAATAAGTGGTTCGCTATGGTGAACATAATTATAGATACTTATATATAACGTGTTTATAGTGTAATAACAGCAAAAGGAGTTTGTTGGGAGGAACCATTTTGTTGAAGGAGTGGGTGAGGCTGTCATCTGCTACCTGCTGTGTGACTTATAATGCAGTGGCCACTATGCTGTTTGGACATCATACCAACTTAGTTGTACAGTAATGGGGAATAAAACATGTAGATATTTATGTATAATGTGTGTATATTGTGTAATAACACCACAAACAGTATTGTTGTGGGAAAAATGTTAGTGCATCTGGTCTTGAACCAGTGAGGGAGGCAGCTTCAGCTGTGTGTGTGTGTGTGTGGTGCGACCTCTCTTATTGCCTGAACTCCTCCAACCCGTTCTCGCAAATTCGTAAAGTCAATATTGACTTATTAACTACGTGCATAGGTGATATACTAAACATAATAGATACCCTTAAAAACATTCATAGAAAACACCGACCTTACCTAACCTTGTTAGTATCTTAAGACAAGCATCTTATTGCTTCGTAATTACAATTATTACTTAACCTATACCTATTATAGGTTAGGTAATAATTGTAATTACGAAGCAATAAGATGCTTATCTTAAGATACTAACAAGGTTAGGTAAGGTCGGTGTTTTCTATGAATCTTTTTAAGGGTATCTATTATGTTAAGTATGTCACCTATGCACATATTTAATAAGTCAATATTGACTTATTAAATTTGCGAGAACGGGTTGACTCCTCATACCAGCTTAGTTGTACAGTAATGGGGAATAAAACATGTAGATACTTATATATAACGTGTGTAAATAGTGTAATAAAACAATAACAGTATGGTGGGAGGAGGAATGTTGGTCAGTGGGTGTTGAAGGGTGGAGGGAGTCAGCCAGCAGACTGCTGCCTGCTGTGTCGCAGCCACTCTTGTTGTTTTGGGCTCACTGTGTCGCAGCCACTCTTGTTGTTTTGGGCTCACTGTGTCGCAGCCACTCTTGTTGTTTTGGGCTCACTGTGTCGCAGCCACTCTTGTTGTTTTGGGCTCACTGTGTCGCAGCCACTCTTGTTGTTTTGGGCTCACTGTGTCGCAGCCACTCTTGTTGTTTTGGGCTCACTGTGTCGCAGCCACTCTTGTTGTTTTGGCCTCACTGTGTCGCAGCCACTCTTGTTGTTTTGGGCTCACTATACCAACTTAATGGTTCATTATGGTGAACACATATGTAGATAGGTATATACAATATGTGCATATAGTCTAATAACAGCAAAAACACTGTTTGATTGATCATAGAATATAATATACATGTCACATATATGAGCCCCATAATTTTCAGCATAGCGATATTCCACACATTGAACTATATAAATTCCATAAATTACACACTTTTGAATAATATTACATAAAAAAACAAAGAAGAAATGAATGAGAAACATAAAAATAATGTTGAAACATTATATTCGGGGCAACTGCTGCCCCATGGGGTGGCGGGGCATAATGACCTTGAACCCTTCATCGCTCAGCGCCCATAATTTGCTCAACTTCCCAGCTCCATCACGGCTAAAGTATGTCACATACAATATATTTTTTTTAGTTTCCCATGATCAGAGACTGTATTGTAAAAATATAAGAAAATAATTTTTGGAAAAGAATTTATTTTCTGCACATCAGGGGTTTGTCATATTTTAATGCAGAGCAGTGCAGTGGTTAAAAAACCCAGCGTTGAATGTAATGAAACACCATTTTCTGGGTGAGACCCAGAGGCTCCCCGGAGCTATACCGGGCTGATGTGTATATATTAGACCGTGGCAACAGTCAATCGAAGGAGTTCTAGGCCTACCAGGGACCAGAGCCAGAACCTGGCCCCCTCAAGAGAGGCACGAGGAGTACTGGCCTTAAGACACCCCCGTGTAATTGGAAGCAGTCTTTGTCTGCCATCTACCAGGTCAGGCACCCAGAAAGGTAGGAATTCCAAAACAAATTACTGCTGATCAAATAAATTGCAAACCAAAAGCCTAACTGGCAACAGAACTTCCCCAGTCAAAACCAAGGACAACAGTATGACGTCACCACAAACACCGAGCATCCGTCTGCACAACCCCCCCCCCCCCCCCCCCCCTCCCTGAGAGAGGGATGGAGGGGTCCCAGACTTCCGCACCGGCAACTCTCCCCAGTTCAGAGGATGAGTATCAAAAACGCTAAAAAAAAAACGCCAACCGGAGGGAGGGAGGGAGGGATGCCGAGGAGCCTCCGGGTCTCACCCAAAAAATGGCTTTTCATTACATTCAACGGTGGTTTTCTGTGGAAAGCCCCTTCAGCTCCCCAGAGCTACCTAACCAAAGAAAAAGAAAAGAGGGACTTACCCGGGAGGCAGTCGTCACTCGCTCATCAACTCAAAGTCGAGACAACTGGCTGCAACCTGCGACCCAAGTATACACACGCCCGAGAAGGGCCAGGAACATTAACAAGATACCGTGCGGCCAAGACCCTGTTCGACCTCAAAAAGCCCTATGCCCGAATGTCAGCCCAGGACATATTCCCCAAAACAGGAGCCAAAGTCGTGAACTTACGAACGTCGTGGGCATGGGGAGAGACTGCAGGCTGACTGGACCAAATAATCCTGCGGATGACTTGGGAGACCCGCGCCCTGGAACAGGAAAGAAGGGAAACCGGATCCACCCAAAGAGCGTCCCTTACCACAGAGGCTGTGGCGCGCAGGTAACGACGAAGAACTGCAACCAGACACAAAACATCATGCACCCCCGGCCGAACCAACCAAGCATCAACAACCCAAGGACCCTTTCGGAAAGCAGCAGAATCATTCTTCGCCAGAAAAGAGGGAGAAGACTGCAAACGAACGAAACAACCACCAGGACCGAAAGAGCAGAAACCCCTTCTCCGGAGGAGAGCATGAAGCTCCCCGATCTGAACCCCAGAGGCCAATGCCAACAAGAAAAGAGCCTTAGAAAAACAGTCCTGAACCGAGGGGGCCACCACAAGTCGAGGAGAAGAGAGAAAAGAGAGCACCCGGTCCAATGACCAGGACGGCTCAGGCGGCGCATGAACAGGCCGGAGGTGAAAGAACGCCCGAGAAAGCTTGCGGAACGGAGCAGAAGTGACATCCACCCTAGGAGCTGTGTTGATAATGTAAGGATTGATTATACTCTTTGATTATTCAGGGGAATTCACAGTACTTAATGTGAGCAAGCAATTGATTAGTTATAGCCTAATTATAAGAATTAGTGCCAGCTGTCCGCATAGTGACTGTGTTTTATACTAACGTAAATTGCCTTGCTGAAGTAGTTGTGATTGCACACAGTAGTTCCTTGCAACTGTTGCAAGATTAGAGAGGGCAGTAATGTAGGTATACTTTTGTTGTTGCCAAACTGTGTGTCATTACTGTGTGGGTGCAGTAATTAACGTGTTGCAGAAGCTGCAACCGTATGTGGGCTGTGCATTTATTTTGTTATGCATGACACTGTAAGTGTGACCTATGTAACCTGGGGTTACTTTGTATTCTTTAAGTTGTGTTGAGGACTTAAGGATTCAGTGAGTTAATTAATGGGAACTAACTTTATAAGGGGTTGCACATTACTTGATGAGTGTGAGAGCTGTTAAGGGGAACAGTGCTGAGCTTGTTGAGATACGTTTCCGGTGCAATTAATTGTCTGTGTGACAACTAATTGACCACTCTAGCTAATTATGTAATTAGCATTCTCATCATGAATTCACGTAGTGGTGAGGAACTGTTAGAGTCTGTCAGTATTTGTGTTAACGTAATTTGCTCAAGACTAATTACCTTTCTGGGGTATAGCAATTAGTGGCTCATGTTAATTAGTGGAGTAATTAACATCAGGGGTCTTGATGACTCGGTAAAGCGAGGTCATGGAGCTAGCATAACTCATTATATTAATCATATCCTGTCTGATAACAGTGGATTAAGATGCACTCTTGTTAATTAGTGGAGTAATTAACTCCTCGTCCGTGAATTCAGTGTTTGATGATACTTGCTTACGCAGTGCGGAGCGAGACGTATTTATGTATGATTAATTATCGGCCCTGGTGACAGTTAATTAATTGCTCGGGGTTAATTAGGGTAATTAATACTCATTAAAGTAATTTTGACATAGACTGTTGAGAAGCTACCAAGCTAGTGGTAGACTTAGTTAACGTGACTCGATGGGGATTTAATTAGTTGTCCGTTTGACATTAATTAGGAATTACTCACTGAATACTTGCAAGGAGTCAAGTGTGATGTAATGTAAGAGACTTTGAGTTATTGTTAACAAGATGACTTGTGTTAAGAGTAATTAACGCTGCGAAACGCTGCGCGTGCCAGTGGCTTTACAAGACTGTAATTACCATATTTGTATCCTCACATTCCTTATGTACATTCTTGTATATGCATAAATAAAGAGAGACAAGTGTTTGTGATTAACGTAGAAGTACCTTGTTGCTGACTGCTGTGATCAGTCAATTAATGTAATTAATCACATAATCAATTTTGTAATTGATTAAGGCAATTTCTTTTCTTTATCATCTGGTGACAAGAGTAAAGTAACTTGGGGATTACTGAAGTAGTGTCTCAGAATCCCAGCTTGCCTGGCTTTGTTTACAGTGCAACTTCTTGCAGGGAGTTGCAAAGAGTGTTTACATTAGGTTGTGATAGGGGGAGTCACTGTTGGACTACCTGCCTAGTTTCGTGGGTATCTCGGCTGTAGGGTTGGAGGACCCGTAAGATTGTGATTATAGTATCTGTTCACTGTGAAGCCGTGACAATATTGATTGCAAGCTTGTGTCATCAGTGGGCATCATTGTTCAGTTAGTTCATGTATCAGCCCGCAGTGCAAAGGGCTGTTGAATAGCTGTGTTGCAAGTGCCACTGGATAGACAATAACGTAACGAATCACTCACTGTGGTGTAAACTAGGCTTGTGAATTATTTTTCTATTTTTTGCTTTGCAATATTGCGTCGTCAGTGGGCACACCTGTGTTCAGGTTAGTTCAGTATGCAGCCGCACAGCAATGGACCGGAGTCATTGCTATTTTAGCTGTTTGTTTTAGTGCCACTGGATGGACATTAAAGTAACATAAACTTGATGTTGTATTAGTTTAGTCTCTTGTTATTAATAAATCATTTGTTGTTATAGAAACGGTCTTTGATGTCAACCCTTCAACCATTCTTTTCCACCCATGTTCTGCTTTATTACGATTGTTGCAATGTTTTAAATGACGGTTGTTCTTGGGAATTTGAATTCCAATTCATAGCACCACATCAAATACAAATATTTGATTGTGAGAACCCGTCGGTTACCCTTTATTGGTTTTAACGTCCTGTTTAACTAGGAGGAATCAGCAGCCTATATGGACAGGTTTTCACCCTAGTGGTGGAAGCCTGGCGGTTTGCTCCCGCTTTTCCTTTTTCTATTGGACTCATGCTTATCTGCCGTGTGCAGTTCTTTAAACTTGAGGTCCACCTCCTAAGGGAGGTAGGCGTAGAAAAAAATCTCACAGCCCTCCCATAAAGTTTCTTAAAATTGGCAATGATTTTCTGGTCCATAGGCTAAAGTAGAGGAGTGGTGTTGGGAGGAAGGAACTTTATTGTAACAAAACTAAATTCCTCCATCAATGAATCCTCCAAGCCTGGAGGATGGGCAGGAGCATTATTGGGGAGAAGCAGGGCCTTGAGTGGCAAACTGTTCTCCTGCAAATATTTTTTGATGGCAGGGCACACCACTTCATTCACCCACTCCGTAAAAAATTGCCTAGTCACCCATGCCTTATCATTAGCCTTCCACATCACACACATTTTGTGTTTCTGCACATTATATTTTTTGAAAACCCTTGGATTTTCAGAATGATACACAAGCAAGGGTTTAATTTTCAAATCGCCACTAGCATTACCACACAACACTAGAGTAAACCGATCTTTCATAGGCTTGTGTCCAGGCAATGACTTCTCCTCCTTGGTAATGTATGTTTTCTTTGGCAATCTTTTCCAAAATAGCCCTGTCTCGTCACAATTAAACACTTGTTGTGGTAGGTATGCCTCACTCTGCACAAAATCTTTAAATTCGCCAATGAATCTTTCAGCCGCTGGTTTGTCTGAGTTGGCAGCCTTCCCATGCCTAACAACACTATGAATTCCACTTCTTTTTCTAAATTTCTCAAACCATTCCCTGCTCGCATTAAACTCTTTCACTTCTGCATCACTCGTTCCAGGGGTTTTCTTCAAAAGGTCTTCATGCAATTTTCTTGCCTTTTCACAAATGATGGCCTCCTAAACGCTATCACCCGCTAACTCCTTGTTGTGTATCCAAATTAATAATAACTGTTCAACATCTTCAAGTGTTTGTGTTCTATGTTTTGTGATTATTGATACGCCTTTTGCCACTTTAGCACCCATAATGTCCTTTTTCTTAGCCAGTATGGTGGATATCGTTGACTGGGATTAGTTGTATTGCCTAGCCAATTCAACAACCCGCACACCATCTTCATATTTACGAATGATCTCTTGTTTCTGATCTATGGTCATCCTTACATGGGATCTCATATGTTGAGCCTTACCACTGACTTTCCTGGGACTCATGGCGTGATATATAATAATTACTTTAATGTTCAAAATGCAAAAAATCACCACAAACGCGGAATTTCTTATAGGTGTGATCGTCACTAAGTGGGCAGCTGTAGTAAACTGAGGCAGGTCGGAACGCGTGACCGGGAACCACACGCTCGGTCGACCCGAACGTGTACCAACAAATATCGTTAGTCGACAACACCATCGTATGTCGAGTCGCATTTTTCGATGAAATTTACATCGTAACTCGAAATTATTGTAAGTCGGGGCAATCGTAAGTCGAGGTGCCACTGTATATCCATATCAGCCATAATAGCTCCGGGAAGCTGACAAGGGCTCCCCCAAGAGAAGCACAAAAACAATTAAATTCTTCACAAAGAATTCAGACATGATCATCACTAAGCCACTAAGCAGGAGACACTGGTAAACCAGGAACCACGCGCTTGGTCGACCTATACGTGTATCAACAAACTTGCCAAGCGAGGCAGAGCTCGCATGCCGAGTCAAATTTTTATGAAGAAACTGAGCTCGTAAGCCAAAATATTAGTAAAGAGGGGCATTCGTCAACCGAGGTTCCACTGTACTGTACAGTGCATCCTCACTCTTAACGAACCTCGCTCTAACGAATTCCCAGCTGGTTTGAATAAATTGCATTCGGTACTAAATGTTCAGTGGAATATACAAATATTCATCTGTGTTGTTCTACTGATGGTGTTGACCTAGACTGGCACGGCAAGGCTGGTGAGAGAATTGTGTACTGTACACACTCTTCACATCGACCACTTCAATATCCGTATCACTAGTATCAGACACCTGTATAGTATTAGATCTTTTTCCAGATTCGAGTTATCAATATCATTGGCATGGTCATCTCCAAGCAATATGCCCTGTATTTCAACATCGAAGTGTTTTCTCAACATGGCCGAATGGGGACTGGGAGCTCAATGTGGATGTGTCCGACATGGTTGCTACAGTAAACAAACCAGCGTTGAATGTAATGAAACGCCATTTTCTGGGTGAGTCCCGGAGGCTCCCCGGAGCTATCCATGGCTGATATGGATACCCTAACTATTTTGCATCAGTCGATGTGGGTGGAGTTCTGGCCTACTGGGGACCACGAGCCAGAACCTGGCCCCCTCAGAGAGGCACGAGGAGCAATGGCCCATAGAAATGCACATGTGGTTTGGAGCATTCTATATCTGCCATCGACCGGGACAGGCACCCAGAAAGGTAAGCGCCACAAAACAAACCCCTATTCATGTTAATAAAAAAAATCGACAAACGAGTGGATAGAACTCCCCCACGAAAACAAACTAACAAGCATGACGTCACACGAGCCGCGCCGCATGTCTGCTCAGCTCCCCCCTCCCCGGGAGGGGGGAAAGGGGAGCCCCAGACCCCCGCGCCGGCGAACCCCGCCCCAGTTCTGAGGCTGGATATCAAAATTGCGAAAAAAACGCCGACCGGAGGGCAGGAGGGTGCCGGGGAGCCTCCGGGACTCACCCAGAAAATGGCTTTTCATTACATTCAACGCTGGTTTTCTGGGGGGAGCCCCTACGGCTCCCCGGAGCTACTTCACCAAAGACTACCTAAGAAAACAAGGGGACATACCCGGGAGGCGGTCAGTGAACCACTCCTCAACACGTAGTCGAGACAACAACCCAAGGACTCCTCCGGGAAGCAGCAGGCACATCATTCACCAGAAAAAGGGAGAACGGCCTCAGACGAAGAAACCTATGACCACGACCATAGGAGCTAAAAACCACTGTGCCTGAGAAGAGCATGAAGCTCTGCCACACGACCCCCCAGAGGCCAATGCCAACATAAAAAGAGAGCAGAGGCAAAGCAAACCTGACCCCAAGGAACCACAACCGCCATGGAGAAGAAAAACAGGAGAGCACCTTGTCCAAAGACCAGGACGGCACAGGCAGTGCATAAGCAGGCCGGAGGTGAAACAACGCACGAGACAGCCTGCGAAATGGCGCAGAAGGAACATCGATACCGAAAGCTAGCAGCAGAAACCTAGGTACCAGACCCAGGAACGGCCCCAAGCGCCTCTACATCCTCCGCAGGCAAATCCTATGACAGCCCCAGGAGGGAAACGAAAACGCAGGACCAAAACCAAAATGCCACAAGCGTGCAAGTCCACCGCCACAAGTGCAGCCGACAGGGAAGGAACCCGCATAAAGACCCGCCCCGCACCAACATCCCGCAGAAGGGCAGGAGCGAAAAAACTCATTAAGAGGAGCAAATCGCCCCCAGGAAAACAAGTAGCGCCGAGACAGCGCAAAGAGAAGAGATATGCACAAAAGAACAAGAAGGCCAAACACCCAGAAGCTGCCAGGAATAGGACCCACAAGCTCTAGAAAGGACCGGAGGGAAGTAGCAAAACCGTCCCGAACCTTCGAGAACAAAAAGAAGCAAACACAAAGGGCAAAGGCACAAAAACCCCGTCGCACCCGAACCAAAAGTCATGCAGAAACCCCAAGAAGAGGGGGACATGACGGAGAAGGCCCGTCCCGGAAAAAAGGGGTGAAGACCATAGAAAAGCACCCACCGACAGGACGGAAACACCGGGCACAATGGACAAGGGAACCGAGCCCAGGGAGAGGCGACGCCCACAAAGCACGTGCAGAGAGGGGGAACGGAAAAACCCCACACCACAAAACCGCAAGCCCCGCCCAGAGGGGTAGATATACCCCGGCGGGGACCAACGGGGCCTAAGGCCCCTCACGTGAGCCCAACCCCAGCCCCGGGAAACCACCCTGCAGGCCCCGGGGCCGAGCTGTCCCTCAAAGCCCCAGCGTCAAGAAAAACCCCGGGGCAGCCGGGAAAAACACTAAGGAAAGGAGCCCACTAGGCTCTGGAACTTGAACCAAAACCGGAGGATAGGCGAGGGGCGAGATGAAGACCCCAAGCTCATCCCCAGCCAGCACAACGAGGCAAGGACAAAACAGAGAATACAAGGAACATGGAAAAACCAGGCCCGGCACAGCAAGACCAGCAAGGAAGGAGGGCCCCAGAGGGAGCACGGAAGGGCCGAACATAATGCCACAACCAACCCCGACACGCAGCTGCAGTACCAAAACCGCAGCAAAACGTCACCACACTCCCCGAGGAAGCGACAGAAGATAGATAAATCGTACATGAGTGGCACACAAGGGGACACAGGCGGAAACCGAGCACCCAACTGAGCCACAGGGACGGTAGAAGAAATGTGTGCAGTGTAACAGGCAATCGAAGAAACACATTAGGCAGCTCAACTTGGCCTGACCCCATACACAGCCCCAAGAGCAGAGACGAGAGCGCCCATGAAGCACAGAATCCACTCGACAGGCAAACGACAGGGGAGAGGCGGAACCAAAGAGCCAGAACCCAATCCTGCAAGCACAAGGAGGCGAGCACAAAACACCCTCGACACAGGAAAACGTACCACCGAACAGGCACCCCCACCGTTGCACTGCGGAACAAGGTGGAGGCGGGGCCCCGAACTCAAGCAAGGTTAGACAATCAGAGGAGAGGGGCAGGAGTACAGGCAGGAGCCACCTCGGAAGGGCCAAGAGGCCACCCCGCAGACACCTGTGAACAGAGGAAGGAATCAGATGGAGAGAACAAGAGCTGCCCAGTTTGGGCTAATAGCCCTGCAGTAGGCACCTCGGGTGGTATGGTCCACGTTCTCAAGTACGTATGTACACCCATTCCTACTCCCAAAAACAAAAACAGCGTCAGGACGAAGGAGACGCCAAACCGCACCAACTCGCCTGCAGAACATAGGCGCTGAAGGGCCATGACGCAAGCTTTCGAGTCCGTAGCCGCCGGAGGCGGCCAGGGCGCCCATGCTGGAGAGGAGGGGAGCGGCAAAAGAGGCTCCCCACCCTAGAACGCAGGGAAAAACCACGTGACTTCCCCACAGCGGCACCCCAGAACACCCCCAAAGCAACGGGGAACGGATTGGATTAAGAAAAGAGCGAGAGGCGAAGCCCCCCCCCCTCCCCCCGACAGAAAATGGATGCAGAACACGTGTGCACACAGCCCGGAACCAAAGCTAACTCCCACGGCATATGCGCAGGACGCAAAAAAAAAAAAGTAGCCCAACAAGGCGAGAAGTAGCCAAACCAGTCGAGAAGTAGCCCAACTGGCGACAGTAGCCCAACTGGCTACAAGGAGCCCAACAAGGCGAGAAGCAGCCCAACCGGCAAGAAGTAGCCCAACCGGCGACAAGCAGCCCAACCGGCGACAAGCAGCCCAAACTGCAACAAAGAGCCCAAACGGCTACAAGGAGCCCAAAATAGCTACAAGGAGCCCAAAACGACTACAAGGAGCCCAAAACGGCTACAAGGAGCCCAAAACGGCTACAAGGAGCCCAAACGGCTACAAGGAGCCCAACCTGTCCAGAACAGAAGGAACCAGTATGGAGGCAAACTCCGGGACACACAGGAGGCAAGCCGCAAAGGCCAACTGCACCACAGGCGAAGAGATGCAGTTAGCCGAAAACCTCCGGAAGACATAACCGAAGAAACCACAGGGACACGGAACCGAACCCGGGGAAGAACAGAACCCAAGCCCAAATCGTACGCAGAGGGGGGAAAGAAAACCCCACTCCTCGCAACAGTAAGCCCCGCTCAGAAGGACGGAAATCCAGACGGGATGCAATGGAGCCCAAGGCCCCCAAGGCCGCTCCTCCCCAACCCCAGGAGACTCTACACCAGGCCCCGGGGCCGAGTTGACCTCCAAAGCCCCGGCCCCACAAGAAAAAGCTGGGGCAGCCGAGAGAGCTGGAAGAGAAGGGGGCCCTGGTCAGACCTCGGAGCATCGGCCGGAGGAACAGACTCGAATGCCTCCGCAGCTACCCCGGACGGGGCAACCCCGAAACTGCCCAAGTCTCAGAACCTCTAACCCTGCCCCGACCCCAAAGCCTGGAGATGCATAGGGGCCGGAAGCAGGAGGGGAAAAAACAAGGGGGGCGTGGAAGAACCAAGGCCGAAGCGACCAAAACCCCCAAGTCTGGGTCCCTACACAAGCGGGGCAGCATCGGGGCGTCCGGGGAAGCGACAAACCTGAGCGTGTTGCAACATCCTACCCAGCAACGTGCGAGCTGCCTGCACCCATGGGAATTCATCAGCAGACTGTGTAAATGGAGTCACGAACAAGCAACAAAGCTCGCAGGACTCAAGGGTCGAATGTGTCACCGACCCAACAGGCAGCATGACGGAGGCAAAAACAAGGAGAGTCACCCTGAGACAAAGGGACAGAGCAACCCTCAACTCGCACAAAGCGAGAGGGGACGCAAGGGTCTCCATTATCGGACCCGGGAGCCCCCGCGGGGTTTTCCAGGGCCCCTAGACTGGGTTTGCTAAGGGTTATCCCAGGCAGGGCACTGCTAACCGGCGCCCCAAACTACCAAGCAAACTGCTAAAGCTGAACCCACGGGACGTGTCCACCCGTGAGGGCGAAGCAGGGGGTGCCACCACACAAACGAACCTAATATAAGGGGGGGGGGAGGAACAAAAGGCAGACCCCCCTACCAGGCAAAAACAAATATAAAAGAAAAACCAAACAAGCGGACAACGTACCCAGAGGGAACAGAGCCGGCCGCTGTCATAGGTGAAAACTAGCTACGCAGTACCCTGCGCCCCACCAGTGCTATAACTACCACTTACCCCAAGGTAAACACGGGAGTAAAACCCCCAAACCCTCGAGGCGGCCAAACGCCAAGCAGCGAAAAGCCAAAAGAGGTAGACCCAAGGTGACTTGTGGAAGGCAACCCCAAGCCCCAAGGGCGGTACTTACAGGGCACTCAGGGAGGGTGACCCTAAGCACATGCAGCCCGAATACCTGAGAATACTACTCCCAGCTCACACAACCACCGTAAGAGCAGCACTGAAAACAAGTCACAGCACTGAGACAAGACCGGAGCTGGAGCCACACGACCGTGCATTATCCCATCAGCCGAGAAACTGGGGAGGGGGGTTCGCCGGCGCGGGGGTCTGGGGCTCCCCCTTTCCCCTCCCGGGGAGGGGGGAGCTGCGCAGACATGCGGCGCGGCTCATGTGACGTCATGCTTGTTAGTTCGTTTTCCTGGGGGAGTTCTGTCCACTCGTTTGTCGATTTTTGTTGTTAACCAGAATAGGGGTTTGTTTTGTGGCGCTTACCTTTCTGGGTGCCTGTCCCGGTCGATGGCAGATATAGAATGCTCCAAATCATAAGTGCATTTCTATGGGCCATTGCTCCTCGTGCCTCTCTGAGGGGGCCAGGTTCTGGCTCGTGGTCCCCAGTAGGCCAAGAACTCCACCCACATCGACTGATGCAAAATAGTTAGGGTATCCATATCAGCCATGGATAGCTCCGGGGAGCCGTAGGGGCTCCCGCCAGAAAATGAGTCTGCCCACGGCTGTTGGGCATGCTTGGAATATTTTTCAAATTGGTGGATGCTCACTGGAAGCCTCAGGCCTCCATCTTGTACCCAAGTTTTGAATCCTACAATATATCTACGAGTGCATTAAGGGGTTATGCGCACCCCCGATTGAGTGCATTAAGGCACTATGTGCAGTTCAGAGGGTTAATACACTCAACATAACTAGTTAATATCACCATGATTAATACATTCACCATCACTGGGTGATAACAATAATACGCTCACCATCACTGGGTGATAACAATAATACACTCACCATCACTGGGTGATAACAATAATACACTCACCATCACTGGGTGATAACAATAATACACTCACCATCACTGGGTGATAACAATAATACACTCACCATCACTGGGTGATAACAATAATACACTCACCATCACTGGGTGATAACAATAATACACTCACCATCACTGGGTGATAATAATACACTCACCATCACTGGGTGATAACAATAATACACTCACCATCACTGGGTGATAACAATAATACACTCACCATCACTGGGTGATAACAATAATACACTCACCATCACTGGGTGATAATAATACACTCACCATCACTGGGTGATAACAATAATACACTCACCATCACTGGGTGATAACAATAATACACTCACCATCACAGGGTAATGACACCATGATTAATACACTTGCTAGCACTGGTTAATAACACCATGATTAATACACTCACCATCACTGGTTAATAACACCATGATTAATACACTCACCATCACTGGGTGATGACAATATGATTAATACACTCACCATCACTGGTTAATGACAATATGATTAATACACTCACCATCACTGGTTAATGACAACACCATGATTAATACATTCACCATTACTGGTTAATGACATCAAGATTAATACTCACCATCATTAGTTAATAACATTATAATAAATACACTCACCATCACTAGTTATTGAAAACATAATAAATACAGTCATTATCACTAGTTACTGTAAACATCATGATTAATATGCTCACCATAACTGGTTAATGACATCAACATGACACACACACTCACCTCTTGTACAGTAAGAATAAAATTGTCCTTACCATCATTAATGGGCAGAAGTTGTGTTTGCTATCGTCCTTGGTAGCCGAGCAGAGACTGGAAGCCGTATTACCTATTAGGGGAAATAAAACATTTAAGGTTTCTATAACTAAATTTTCCCATCAAAACATAATAAATGTTTAGAAAAATGTAATAATTTTGTTTATGTATTATGGTAAGAGCAGGTTCTATATTAGTACGGAGTACCAGACGCATCAAGAGTAAGTATGGGCCAATAGGCCCTTTGCAGTTACTTCCATTCTTCCCTCTCATTTATCCAATTAATACCCAATGTTCCGTGTTCTGTCTTGTGTTGGTCAAAAGTATGTTCACCTCATACAAAACTGTTGCAACATATCACCTCACCCAAATGCGAGTATATAAGACAAGCTGTTTAATTAGGCATGTATTATGTTTCAGATCCTCATTTTTACCGTACCCGAGTACCTGAAATTTATCACTGTTAAACATCATGTTATTTTCTGCTGCTCAATCGAAAACTTTGTTGACATCTGCTTGTAGTTTTTCAATGTCTTCAGCAGAGGTAATTTTTATGCTGATTTTTGTGTCATCTGCAAAGGACGACACGAAGCTGTGACGTGTATTTTTGTCTATATCAGATATGAGAATAAGGAACAGTAGCAGTGCAAGGACTGTACCGTGAGGTACAGAGCTTTTAACATCGCGTGGACTCGATTTTATCTGATTGACTGTTACTCTTTGTGTTCTGTTCGACAGGAAATTGAGTATCCAGCGTACTACTTTTCCAGTTATTCTCATTGATCAGAGACTTCTTTTAACAATATAAGATGAGAAAATAATTGTTTGGAAAGAATTTATTTTCTGTGCACCAAGGGGTTGTCATATTTTAATGCAGAACAGTACAGTGGTTAAACAAAACATGCTGTTCGATTAGACCATTTCAGCAGCCCATTATCCATTTCAGTAATTTTTCCTTGTATTCCCAGCTCAGCAAGCTGTTCTAGCATGATTTCCCTGTTTGCTGTATCAAAAGCTGCTGCTAGGTCGATAAAGACGGCTTGAGGGGAAGCTTCAATATGAGCGAAGTAGTCAGGAAAACAGTGTTGTGTACTGAGCCCCAGGCATAAATCCAAACAGTTGGGAAGACAGGTGCCCCTGTATACGATACGTGAGTCGGTTAAGGACAATGTGTTCAAGCACTTTACAAACACATGATGTTAGAGATATGGGCCTATAATTATCTGAGTGTGGTTTGGGGATATGAACAATAACACTCTTTGTCCAAGCATCAGGTAATACTCATTCACTTAACCCTTAAGCTGCAAAACACGTCATATGACTTTTGAGTAACTTACGCAAAAGTGCGCATCACGTCACATGACGTAATGAAGTACCGCGCAAGATTTGAATTGCCAGTGGGGGGTAGTGGGGGGCCCCCCATACGCTTCCTAGGGGCTATAGTAAACAGCTGCCATTTTGAAAAAATCCAGCTCCGCCACCAACGCGTGGAAAGCCTCAGTTACCCAGCAGTCACCATGGCGAGCGCATGGCCAAACGCCTCCCGGGCACACACCACTCAATCACTTACTCAAGAGTTAAGTGAATTATAACTAGTGAATTATTTTCTGATAGTGAGGAATGTGATATTGATAACTCTGACATTGATAAGCACTAGACGCAATTGACCGATGATAGTAGCACAGAGTGAATTTGAGATACAGCCTCCTCCCATGGCGGGGCCTACACGCTCACCAGTGCCTCCTCGCCCAGTGTCTACTCCAATTCGTGCACGACCACACAGTTCTTGTACTTATTTAGAGTATGAGAATATTTTGGGCGACGAGTCAGAGGAAGGTGACTCTTTTTCTGCTTTTAATGAGGTGGATTCAGAACATAGTGTTACCATGCCTGTCGCTAGTGCCAGTGGTGTTACCAAGCGAGATTTTGTCGCATCAGCAGCGTCTCACCCAGCCAAGCGCCGCCGCAGGGCACCACATGAGGAACCAAGACCCTCATGTTCACGTGATATTACCTCATGTTCACATAGCACCCATACTTTGCATAGACAGGCTTCAGCTCCTGGTACATGGTGTGCAACGATTCTTCGCCGTCGTGCCGGTTGGTTGATACCTGGTTGATAGTTTCGTCTCGCAGGACACAAAGTGTACTTGTGTGGAGTGATGGTATTACAAACCTTTTCCCTGATACTGGCAAGGACGTGTGTGAAATAGACTATTTTACAGCATTTAATGATGAGACGCTCATGGAATATATTGTACACCAAACAAACCTTCATGCAGCTCATCTCATTGGAAAAATATAACAGAATTTTCACGATTACAGCATTGGAAAAACACCACTGTAGGTGAAATGTATTTATTTTTGGCACTATGTATGTTGATGAAACATTGTGTAAAACATATTATCTCAGATTATTTGAGCAAAGACCAGACTGTTCCAACACCTTAGTTCGGGAAATATATGTCCCAAGACAGGTTTCAGATACTCCTCAGGTGTCTTCATTTTGCAAGTAATGAAGACCGGACAGAGATTGATAGACTTTGGAGAGTCAGGCATATTATGAATGAAGTGATTGGAAAGTACAGATATTTCAACGTACCAGCACAGAAGCTGGTGACTGACGAATCCCTTGTGCTTTTCAAAGGACGTCTGGGTTCAAGCAGTATATTCCCTCCAAACGCAACAGATTTGGATTGAAATTTGTTGTTCTTTGTGACTGTGAAACAGGATACGTGTTACACATGATTCTGTATTCTATTAGCAATGTAGACATTCCCGGTAATGACCAACATGGTTTCTCAGGTAGTGTGGTAAAGTCACTGATGGCACCATGGATGAACAAGGGCCACATTTTATACACAGATAACTACTATACAAGTCCCTTACTAGCTAGGTTCTTGATTGAAAATAGAACTGGAGTGTGTGGCACAGTAAAGCCAAGAAGACGAGAAATGCCAGTGTTTGACAATAATCTTGAAGTTGGTGACTGCCAGCTAAGAAAAAGTGATCAAATACTCTCAGTTAGGTGGAAAGACGAGAGAAGTGAACTTGCTGACAACCGTTCATGATGGTACAATGGTGAACAGTGGCAAGGTGAACCGAGTAACAAAAAACCAGTATATAAGCCAGATTGTCTTCTTGACTATAATATCAACATGCGTTTGGTTGATAAACTTGACATGATGGTGGGTGCTGTCGAGTGTGTTAGGAAAACATTGAAGTGGATGAAAAAAATGTTTTTCCATCTGGTTGACGTAAGCATGCTGAACAGCTACAATATGTATCTGGTGAAAACTGGACGTAAACCAAGTTTCCGTTCGTTTGGTTTTACACTTGTGACAAAGTTACTAACAAAGTTTGGCAAAGAAATTCCTGGCATACAAAGACCCCATCATGAACCCAGTGTTGCAACATACTGCTACACCCAGGCTCACTTACACGGAGGCCTTTTAAGCACACAGACTAAAACATTTGTCACCAGCTGGAAAGCGTGCATATAGACCAACGTGATTGCATAATTTGTAGAACAAAAAAAAAAAAAAAAAAGAGAGACCACAGAAACGTAAACTAGTGCAAATATGGTGTGAAGTGTGTGCAGTCCCGTTGTGCGCTGTCAACTGCTTCAACGACTACCACTATCTCCAAGACTTCTAAATGTACAATGATGTTGCAAAAACCTGTAAATAGTGAGTGGATGTGTGTAAATATGATAATGAAAAATGTGAATACATACATGGCGTAATTGAAAACATTTGTGTGTGCATTATTGTGACACTATTAATCAGGTGTATACTTAATGTATGCAAGTTGCATTACAATTCAACATCAAGTAATATTATATGCAACACAGTAAGTGAAAAAGTAGAGTTGAGTATAGTCTTTACTTAGCCAGGTCTCTGTTAAAATAATAAATGATAGTTTAGTACCTAATGCTGTGAGTAGTGCATTTATATCATCAAATTTTTTACCAAGTGATCTGACATTTTGGTTGAAAACTGAAAGGCAAGTGTTATTTTGGAGTTTTTTTTTTTTTTTTTGTGCAAAGTTTGGTGTGTAATAGGTGCAGTAGTGATGATCAATATGGTGGTTATTGTAGATGTGTGACAGCAGATTTAGTTGAGGATCAATATCAGCTTGCATGTAGATGCAATGGAGTCAAGATACAATAAGGCAAGCAATTACACAACAGTAAAATACTATATCTGCTGTAAATATCAAATAACTATAACAAAAACACACACAAAAAAGTCAAATAAAGATCACTGTAGTTAGACAAGAAGGATACACAAGTAAAAACAAAAATCAATAAAGATTGACAAGAATAATGTTCAATAAGAATATGGAATTAATGAAGACAAAAAAATTACAAGGTTAATCTTAATTAATTAATACTGACTTAAATAATCATAAAGTAATAGAATTTTAATGATAATTAACTATAACTAGCTTAGTTATGATCCTATAATTAATATTTTTTTTTTTTTTTTTTTTGAGATATATACAAGAGTTGTTACATTCTTGTACAGCCACTAGTACGCATAGTGTTTCGGGCAAGTCCTTAATCCTATGGACCCTGGAATACGATCCCCTGCCGCGAAGAATCGTTTTTTCATCCAAGTACACATTTTACTGTTGAGTTAAACAGAGGCTACAGTTAAGGAATTGCGCCCAGTAAATCCTCCCCGGCCAGGAAACGAACCCATGACATAGCGCTCGCGGAACGCCAGGCGAGTGTCTTACCACTACACCACGGAGACTGCTCACTTAAGAAAAATATGACCTATATTAATTAAATCCAATAAGTGAACAATATAAATCAAAATACCATTAAATTTAAAGATAACAGAGTAAGATAATACATATGAGTAAGATTTTACTAAGATACTGAGGTAGATGCTTACATAAGTACATGGAGACTTTACTGAGATGTTAGGAACTTTTATGGATGAGAGAGCATTATTTAACCAATAGAGTGAAAGACAGCACCTTGGACAAGGTTAGGCCAGGTTAGGCTCAGACACTCATGAGATATTTTCAGTATTGGCATTGGAAAGATTCTGGTTTTCAGATATGCCACAGTCATTAAAGGTCAGTAGTTGTTGGTCACACTTTATTTCATATCTTCTTCCTGCTCTATCCTTCTTTACAATGATCGTTCCATTCCTAGTGTAGCACTGCTTAATAACACCTGGGTTTTGTTGGTGAATTTGATGCAGTCTGTAGAGGAGGGCTCCATGCTGCTTGGTAAGGCACTCATTTATATAGTGGTTGGTTTTTGCTTTGCAGCTGTTTGCATGAGGTCATACTTAGCAGCCTGATTTGCAAGTTTGATGAGCATTCACGTAATGCTGTGGGGACTGTTTTAATCTTTTCTGACAGCCGATTTGATATCAACGTAGACTTTGATCTTTAAAATAATTAAGGGCGTGGGCTACATTACAGCAGTTCTCACCTTGTAGTTCCTCTGGTAGATCCGCAGAGCTAATGATCAGAGAGTCGTGAAATTGTTGTTGTTCTAAGGCGTCTTCAGAGGCCGCCTGGTGCATCTGGAGATTTATTTATTTTTCCAGCTTTTGAAGGATGTCGCTTTATCCTGGTTGCATTTCCCCTGGTCATAATCTTATTTATTTGCTCCATTGTGTCACTTGTGAATTGCTTGATTGTTGGTCATCGAAGATTAAAGGAGGCGGACATAGTTTGTTGTTGATGGGAGACCGTGGCTTGGAGGGCCGCAATTGCTTCCGAGGAAACTAGATTGAAACTACACAATCTACACTAGATTGTGTAGTTTCTTCAGCCATTTGTTGTCCCGCAATGGTTTGAAATTTATACAGGGAGGCATAGATTGAGTGAATTCCACAGCTTGAGTTTTGAGTTGAGTCGTTGGCAGCAGCTGGGAGAGAGGGTTGGTAACGCCAGGTGCTGTATTTACCAACACTGGCGATGATCCCAGTGTTGCCGTTGTTTCATTTGGGTCTCTTGGTAACAAATTGAATGGGCGAGAGGCACCTCTACCTTGCTTGTTGCCAGGTTTGGACATGTTTACGGTGGTAGATACTTGGTAATGTTTACAGAGGTAGATACGTGGAGGTGGGTTAAGCATATAGTGTACGCCTGGCAGCAGGGTCATACATAAACAGGCACAATGAAAATTGGTTATTTATGGTTGATTACTGTTGAAGTTTCCAGTGAGTTATGGCATATTAAGTCTCCATGCACTTATCTCTTGCTAGACAGCAGTTAGGCAATGTAGTGTTGGGTGGAGACAAAATTAACCCGAATTTTCTGCCACAGTGTCAGTGTCTCCTGCCTGCATTCCCACATAGTTATCTGGAAGAGGAAAGAATACAACCCTCTTCCCCACCCTTTCCTTTGAAGAAATAGAGGTATGAAGAAACCCCAGAACTGGTTGATATCTGGATGATGGGGTTCTGGGAGTTCTTCTACTCCCCAAGCCCGGCCCGAGGCCTGGCTTGACTTGTGAGAGTTTGGTCCGCTAGGCTGTTGCTTGCAGCGACCCGCAGGCCCACATATCCACCACAGTCCAGTTGGTTCGGCACTCCTTGAAGAAAATTATCTAGTTTTCTCTTGAAGGTGTCCGCAGTTGTTCCAGCAATATTTCTTAAGCTCACGGGAGGATGTTGAACAACCGTGGACCTCTGATGTTTATACAGTGTTCTCTGATTGTGCCTATGGCACCCCTGCTCTTCACTGGTTCTATTCTGCATTTTCTTCCAAAATGAAGAATCTTCATTTTGAATCAAAATGAAAATCTTCCAAAAACTGAAGACAAAACTCACAAGAAAAACACAGAAACCACAATGGTACCCTAGCACCAGGCCAGGAACCACAATAGGACCCCAGCACCGGGCCAGGCACCACGATGGGACCCCAACACCGGGCCAGGCACCATGATAGGACCCCAGCACTGGGCCAGGCACCATGATGGGACCCCAGCACCGGGCCAGGCACCTGAGCCAGGCCATCCACCCAAAATGGGATGAGACACAAACTCCAGAAACCTGCTGTGAGCCATACCCAATTGTCTGAGTGTCAAACAAGAAAGCCCCTGAACCCCAGGATGCACTACACAAAATATCTTTGGAAGGTTGCCAGTATATGGATAGTCACCAGTAACTGGACAATTGCCAGTGACCAGTCACCAATGTCTGGTTACTAGCATCTGGATGGTCACCAATATCTGGATGGTCACCAATATCTGGATGGTCACCAATATCTGGATGGTCACCAGTATCTGGATGGTCACCAATATCTGGATGGTCACCATTATCTAGAGGGTCACCATTATCTAGAGGGTCACCATTATCTAGAGGGTCACCATTATCTAGAGGGTCACCATTATCTAGAGGGTCACCAGTATCTAGAGGGTCACAGTATCTAGAGGGTCACAGTATCTAGAGGGTCACAGTATCTAGAGGGTCACCAGTATCTAGAGGGTCACAGTATCTAGAGGGTCACAGTATCTAGAGGGTCACCATTATCTAGAGGGTCACAGTATCTAGAGGGTCACAGTATCTAGAGGGTCACAGTATCTAGAGGGTCACCAGTATCTAGAGGGTCACAGTATCTAGAGGGTCACAGTATCTAGAGGGTCACCATTATCTAGAGGGTCACAGTATCTAGAGGGTCACAGTATCTAGAGGGTCACAGTATCTAGAGGGTCACCAGTATCTAGAGGGTCACAGTATCTAGAGGGGTCGTCAGTATCTGGACAGTTACCAGAAACTGAACAGTTGCCAGTAACTGAACAGCTGACAGTAACTGAACAGTTGCCAGTAACTGAACAGCTGACAGTAACTGAACAGTTGCCAGTAACTGAACAGTTGCCAGTAACTGAACAGCTGCCAGTAACTAAACAGCTGCCAGTAACTGAACAGTTGCCAGTATTTGAAAGATTGCCACAATTTGGACAATCACCAGTCAATTGTCACCAGACAATTACCATATCTGAACAGGTCCCAGTATCCGGACAGTTGCCATATCTGGACAGGTGCTAGCATCTGAAAGGTTACCATTATCTGGACAATCACCAGTAACCAGACAGTTGCCAGTAACTGGATATCTGCCATTAACCAGGCAGATTCCAGTAACTGGATGGTTGCCACTATCAGGACAGTTACCAGTAACTAGATGGTCACCAATATCCAGATGGTTTTTAGTACCTGAATGGCCATCCATATCCAGACGGTTTCCAGTACCTGATTGGCCACCAATATCCAGATGGTTTCTAGTACCTGAATGGCCACCAATATCCAGACAGTTACCACTACCCAGCCGCCAGCATCTGGACGATCGCCAGTATTTGGATGGTCACCAATATCTGGAAGGTCATCAGTATTTGGACATTTGTCTGTATCTTTCTCAGTTAACCAGCAGAGGCAGTACCTCACTTTCCAGGTCGATGATTAGAGCAATATAGTCCAAACACTAACAATTCGATAAGTCAATGTCCAAGCCCCAATAATTCCATAGGCCTATGTCCATATGCCAACACTTGCATAGGCCTATGTATGACAATGGTGGAGCATACAGCACTCAAGTACTTATGGTGGATGATGAGAGTGCGAAGAACAAGGACCTAGATTCACGAAGCTCCATGTATTTCTTCATAAGTAGGTTTGCTACGAAGGTTCCCAAGTGCCGGCTAAGAACGCGCCAAAGGGCGATTCAGAGAAGTAAACTTATGAAGATTTCTAAGTACTGTAGTTCACTTAGGTCTTGCTAGATGTCACTACGCTTTTAGTTTGGCCAATCCGAGAGAAGGTAACATTTTTCATCTTACAGCTGTAGCCAATCACGACGCTGCCATATCGGAGCTTATCTGTGACCACTTGCGACATATTTACGTCAAATTTCCTTATAAAATTAGTATATTTGAAAGTAAAACAATGTTTTTTCAACTTGTACAGTCAGCAACGACATTGTGGTATACAAATATGTTACATTTTTTGTTTACCTACGTAATTCTAAGAGATAGTGTATAGCTCCCCTTGTCGCTCCCGAGACTTGAGAAGCGATGGTATCTATTTATGTATATATTTACCTAAATTTACCCAAGGGCCACTAATTATCTAGTGGCCTTGACGAGGACAAAAAGCCGGGGGCTTGTTAAGTCCCGCCAATTGTCCTAATGATATTTTCTAGCTGGATTTTGGCATGTACGGCTTCAGCGGGTAGGCGGTTCCATGGATTTTAACCATTTGGGTAAAAAAACATCTGTTTTCAGTCTTACTTGAGAGGACATACTCTCCAACACTATATCTGTGATTGCCTTGTTACAGTATCAGTGACTTCATACTAGATGATATGAGGCACTTTGAGCTCTGTAATTACTTCATACACTCAGGAATATTGGAAGATATTCTTGTGCTGTACCCAGATTTTGTCAGTGGGAGCTAATAGATCAGCCTTAAGTATTTTGTTTTCTCCTGATTCCATGTATGACTGGCCGTCCTGTGAGGTGAGGATGTTGGATGAGCTTGTAGCTGGTTTTTTATCTAGACTATTTATTTATTATTATTAATTATTATTTATTAATATATATATACAAGAAAGTACAGTGGGATTATGAGGATACATAGCACAGTGATTACATTCTTGTAAAGCCACTAGTACGTGCAGCGTTTCGGGCAGGTCCTTAATCTAACAGAAAATTTTAAGTAGTAAATACTAGCAAAATTTATAAAAATGATAACAGGTAATGTACATGGTAAGAAAACAAAGAAAAAAAGATGAGAGAAATTAGAAGGTATATTAAAGCACATAGGTAGCTCAGATTGATTGCATTGACAGCTTGAATGATAGTTTAACAAAAATTACAAGGCACAATACACCATATTGCTAGCACTGAAAAGAAGACAGCAATGATCACAAAGGTAAAATTGTTTGGATTAAGTACATAAAGATTGGGAGATTGGGTAACACTAGATACAGACCAAATTTAAAGCAGTGTAGGAAACTATGAAGATGAAATTAGGTACTTTTTGGTTTGGTTTTTGAATGAGGCAAAAGTTTGACAGCTTTTCAATTCATTAGGGAGTGAGTTCCATAGACTAAGTCCCTTTATTTGCATAAGTGTGCTTACACAGATTAGGTTTGACTCTGGGAATATCAAGGAGATATTTATTTCTGGTGTGGTGATAATGGGTCCTATTACATCTGTCCAGGGAGAGTTTCAGAGAATGGACTATATGGTCTTTCATACAGAATAGCGAAGCAGCACATTGCTGTGTATGCCTAAGCATGTTAAAAAAAATACATTGTTTGAGAGGAGTCTTGTAGAAACTAGTAAGAGTACTGTAGTTATAATATAATGTTTCCATGATTCAGTGCTTACCTCTTGTGAAAATCGTGAAGTTATTGTTTAGTCAGAGCTGATTTGTTTTTTGTATTGAGGCAGGTATTTTCTCCCCTGATTCCATGTATGACTAACCATCCTGTGAGATGGGAGTATTAGATGAACTTATAGCTAGTTTTTTATCTACACTGTGTAATCTTCCATATAGAATAGGGTAGCAGCACATTGCTATGTATACCTAAGCTTCTTAATACAAAAATATCAGTAATGAAGATTTTAAATTATAGTTTGTGTTATTACCAATATTACCCTTATTAAATCATGTTAACCATGGATCATTAAGATCTCATGTTGATATGTAATACAGAAGTCATATTTCTTTTGAATCATTCATTAAATTGTGCATTATGTCTCAATATTTCACTTCTTTGGATATACTGTACTGTATAGTACAAAAAGATAGAATAAAAATAACCAGTAATATTTCTTTCATTATATTTTTTATTTAAATAACTGCATCAATATTTTTACAGCTGACAGGATTTGTTTCTCACAGGTGCATTATTTGTTAAAAAATTAGGTTTATTGCTACACACAATGGTGCTACATAGCCTTCCCAGCTTGGTGCCTTCTTTTGATAATTACTTACTGATTGTTACACAGCCAAATTGTGTAACAGGAAGAGATCTTGGACACAAATTTGTTCCATGCTAAATGTAGAGGAATCGGCTGCATTCCTCAAATAAAATAGGCTGCCTCAACTTATAAGGTAAATAAAATAAGCATTCCCCAAATAAGTAGCTGCCTCACCTCACTGCCTTAATGCTACATAACCTTTCCAGCATGGTGCCTTCTTTTGATAATTACTGGTTCCACACACCCAAATTGTGTAACAGGAAGAAGTCTTGAACCCCTACTTCCCTCTCTCTTTTTTTAATACCAATATTATCTGTACCTCTCTCAACCAGTTTAAGATAAAAACTAAGCACTACCTAATAAATTCCCTGTAACCTACCTTACCCCTCTATTGTCAACCCATGTCTGTTATTTTTAAACAATGCTGTTTGTTGACCTAATTGTATTTTTGCTGTTTTTCTGCCATGTTCCCCCTTATTTATTTTTATTTTTCTCAACACATTTTATACTTTAATCTCAATTAGTATTAAGTGTTAGTCTTTAAAATAAAAATAAAATAAAATAAAATAAAATAAAATAAAATAAAATGTTTATTTAGGTAAGGTACATACATACAATAAATTTTTACAAAGAATGGTTGACTTATAGGTAGAGCTAGTACATACAATGCCTAAAGCCACTATTATGCAAAGCGTTTCGGGCATGATAAACTTAAATGACAAGCTTAATACTAATTGAGCATAATGAGTAGAATGAGAACAAGAAATGAAAACATAGATGAAAAAGCAGCACAAATACAATTATGTCGACAAACAGCGCTCTTTAAAGAAAAAAACAGACATTGGTTGACAATAGAAGGGTAAGGTAGGTTTAATGTTTTTCCTGCCCGAAACGCTTTCCGTAATAGTGGCTTTAGGCATTGTATGTACTAGCTCTATCGATAAATCTATCAATTTTTGTATCACCTCTTGTATGTATGTACGTTACCTGAATAAACATTTGAATTTTGAAACATTTAAACATTTTTTAATAGTCCATATAGTCATAATTATAGGTTTAAGTATTCAATGAGAAAAGTTTTTGAAGTTTTTACCCTAACCTAACATCATTTGTGCAGGATATTTCTCTTTTGTCTCACCCAGATTTATTTTCAAAATAAAACCAAACAAAATAAATTAAAACTCTGTATGTATAGCTAAGGTACACCCTTACTGATTACTAGGTGAACAGGGGCATTTGGTGATAGTAAATGCTCCCATCAGGCAGGGCTCATAACCTTCTCTCATATTTCATGTTCACCAGTGTTTATTTACTTAATAACTACTGGTATAATATCTTGCTATTATAAAACTAATTCTCCTATCATAAAAGACATATTTACTTCAAGTTTCAAGCAGAGAATGCATATATAACTAACACGAAGGACTCCTCTTCACGAGATTCACCAACTAATAATCTTTTGTTTATATTAAAATCGATCCCAGTGTTATGTAGTAGAGAAAACTTGAGTTATATCCAGTTACGAGTGGTCGACAGTACACTTAGATGACGGACCAAAGTTACGAAGGTTTTTCTTCTTAGTGTAGCTACCTGAATACCGACGTAGCCGCCACGAAGGCACTAAGAAGAAAAACATTGGTAGCTAAGAAGAAAAACATTGGTAGCTAAGAAGAAAAACATTGGTAGCTAAGAAGAAAAACATTGGTAGCTAAGAAGAAAAACATTGGTAGCTAAGAAGAAAAACATTGGTAGCTAAGAAGAAAAACATTGGTAGCTAAGAAGAAAAACATTGGTAGCTAAGAAGAAAACCATTGCTAAGTACCTTGGTGAATGTGGCCCAAGGTGGTCAGGTGGAGCCAGTGACTCCTTTCTTCAACAGTTTTGTCTCTTCCTCGTGGTATATCCTCAATGTCTTCAGTGGTGTGCCCTCACCACACACTTACACTGCCACAACTGTCTTGTGAGTATTGTGGGAGGGACAATTTGGCGGGTATTTTGGACACAGGAGACCGTCTTTAAGATAGGCGAGGAGCGTCAGTGTTATCTCACGGGTCGTGTACACGTCCAATAGTGGAACCTTTGTTGTGATGACGTCACTCGCTCGCTTCCCCGCCACCTTCCTTCTTCCATTTTCTTTGGTTACTGATCTTTGCCCACACTTATGTCTAATGTTGTGTTTTATTTAGTTATTATTTACCGGTATGTATTTATTTATATTTATTTATTTATATTGAAGAAGGTAGAGTGGGTTGTGAAAGCACAACATTGGTGATTGAGTGTTACATCACTCAACGACAGAGAATCTACATCAACGAGTGCTTGACTAGAAAAAGACAGCAACTCCTCTACCGCCTGCGTCAAATCCGTCATCAAAACCCAGATGTGATTCATCAGTGCTTCGTTAGAGATGGCTTGATTAAAGTGAGAAAGACTTCAGTAGGTAAAATGTTTACAATTGCTAATGAGGATAACCTCAACACTTTCTTCACCCAATGTGGTTTGTCTCACCTTATTATCACTCTCAATGAGTCAACATAATTAACCCCCTTGTCACCTAGTGCGGGCTACGTATCCTAAGTCTCTTTGTTTCACTTTTTAAATTAATTTTTAATTTAATTTTTACTAGTCATTTATTGGACTTAATTAACTGAGTGTTTTAATATTTCTTTAGGTCTTATTAATTATACGTTCATAACTAAACTACTTATTGTTAATAATCTTTAGCTTAAATTTGTCTATGTTTATTATTCAACTTTTTTCTTTGATTTCATTTATTACCTAGGTTGCCTAGCCTCGCCATACTCCCTTACTCCATTGTACCCCTGGCTTTGCCTGTGTCTCAAAATGCAAATTATTACTTACAGTGTACCTGAGAGTACTTGTAAGCCCCTTCTAAGCTACCTCATTTTTTTC